>NC_061108.1:1161634-1170547 GCF_015104395.2 Macrobrachium nipponense
TATATACTATATATATATATATATATATATATATATATATATATATCACTGGTAAAAATGTTCTGTTACAACAGAATTCCATCTAATAAAAGGAGCCCATAAAAAACCCAAAATATAGAGGAGAGAGACAGCTACAGTCTCTGAAATATAGTACTTACTTTCTATATTTTGGCGTTTTTTATGGGCTCCTTTTATAATATGTATGTATATATATATATATTATATATATATATATATATATATATTATATATATATATATATATATCACTGGTAAAAATGTTCTGTTACAACAGAATTCCATCTAATAAAAGGAGCCCATAAAAAACCCAAAATATAGAGGAGAGAGACAGCTACAGTCTCTGAAATATAGTACTTACTTCTATATTTTGGCGTTTTTATGGCTCCTTTTATAATAGTATATATATATATTAGATATATATTATATATAATATATATATATATATATATATATATATATAATAATATACACACACACACACACACACACATATATATATATATATATATATATATATATATATATATATATATATATATATATATATATATATATAGTTACATTTATTCATCTCGTCTACCCAGCATTTAGTTAAATATTTTGATTGCTAGAAAAGCAGCCATTTTTTCTAATATCAGCTGATTTTAGGCGGGAACCCAAAGTAGGCCAGCCGTAGTTGCGGGAAGGGGGAAATAACGACTTGTCAGCCTTAGGGACATATCCCAAAAGGGAGGTGTGTAGCTAGCTAGGTACTTATTAGGCCTACGTCTTAAGCTCCTTTTTCCTGTGAACCCTTTGCTGGCTGTATGTTCTGTTTCCAGGATCCCCTGCTTTGGGGGGGATAAGCAGAACCCATCCCCCATGAAACACACCTGCCCTCGATCTCAGTCGCCTCCAGTCGTGACCTTGGACGGATGTCCCAGCAGCCTTCCCTTTTAGGCCTACCAAGGCGTTACTGGCGCGAACAGACCTGAGACAAAGCCGACGCCGCATTCTACAATGGTCCACTTACTATGGCATCCAGGTACGTCTTCTGAAGCAGTCATATTGCCAGTTCTTTCCCTCCTAGTGTCGTAACTACTCCCCATTTTCAAAATTCAAACTCCTCATTCTCATAAGAACAACCCTTTGTTCCTTTTCACTGCCTCGTGGCCGCATGCCTCCCTTTTGTGATTGTCCCAGACAAATGAAGTCATTGAATATTTCATTTAACATTAAGAGTTCCTCCCCAGTGTGTTAGACAAAGTGAGTAATTGTAACTTGTGCAATAACTCTTTAATTATTTTGTGTCTAATCTGGGATTTCTTCCAGATTTTCTGAGTCACGTGTCCAAGTCTTCGCGCCCGCAAGTGCTGCATTACCGCAAGATAATATGAATAATTTTGAAAACCAACTTTTACGTGAATCTCATTTTAGCCAGCTATCATACCCTTGTGAGAGGTAATATTGTTCCCTGTGCGGACAAGCTGCATTTACTCCTTCTCCAGGCCATTAAACGGCCTCTTGTAAATAAATGTGTGTAAAGTAATTAGCTGAGTTTTCTGGCGACCTCCTCTAGAGTAAATTAACACAATAAATCCTTTTAAGGTAAGTTTCAAGTAATTTATTCTGCATTTTCCCTCAATTATTTTCCTTTACGTATTTGGGCCCTTCAAGCCGGGCTTCAAACGTATATATATATATATATATATATATATATATATATATATATATATATATATATATATATATATATATATATATAAAGCACCACATCAAAATTGATAGACAGATGACTGCTGAGATCACGCAATGCCTCTGGTGACGTTTTCATGGCATCAATACAACGTTTCTAAAACACATCTGCTCTAGAACTATGTAACATTAATTTTGAGTTTATTTTCCATCTTCACTAGTCCTGCAAAAGATTACTTTTACTTTACAGAAATTCACAAAGGAACGCGTTACGTACATATGTATTACGCATTTACGTATAATCATCTACCACTTTCTACAGACTGACGTTCAAACGATCTTTCGAACACCAGAAAATAATGCCACGCTCCAAGCGAGGTCCTTCTTCCATTAAACTGTGACCTTCTCTTTGAAAAGTGTCCATTGAGTTGTGTCAAGGAAGGAAGGAAGGAAGGGAAGTAAATGACAGATCTTAAAACGGATCTGATTTGCATAACAAACAGGGAAGGGGAGTGAGAGAGAGAGAGAGAGAGAGAGAGAGAGAGAGAAGACGTCACTCATCTTCTTGAAGATGCAGTATCACTGAGAAACGTTCTTCTTCATGATTTATTGTTATTATTATTATTATTATTATTATTATTAGAAAGGATGTCCTCTCTGAGGGCAGTAGCACTGAATATTACAGCTGTTTCAACGGCATTTAGTTTGTATAGAATCTTCTCAATTATTCTTATTGTCTTTTTCTCATCAGCATGTAACCAGTATCTCAGCTAAATGCTGATTATTATTATTATTATTCAGGAGATGAAAGCTATTCATATGGAACAAGCCCACCAAAGGGGCACTGACTTGAAATTCAAGCTTCCATTGTATATGATGTTCATTAGGAAGAAGTAAGACCAGGTAAAGGGAAAGACAGAAAAAGATACCCCAGTTATTAAAAAAGTAAGTTGCATTATTATTATTATTATTATTATTATTATTATTATTGTTATTATTATTGTTATTATTATTATTATTATTATTATTATTATTATATCACATTCGGAACGTGCGAAGAGCTTCCCCCTTAAAGATGCATTCTTACTCGAAAGGACGAAGTTGGATCAGTGTTTTGCTAAAGAAGGTGGACAGCTGAGAGAACGAATGGAAAGTATAAGATAACAAATGATAATCTTCCACAAAGGAGATTAGGTCGAAAAGCCGAATTTTTATCTAAGAGATTAAACTTAAACAAATTATTACCTTTCTCAATAATACTTTGTCCTCGAGTTTCAAAATTCTAATCAAAACCGTAAATAAGACGGTGTAGGAAGAATACAAATACAGAATAGTTAAATTAGCGAGGAAAACATTAGAAAAGATGCTCTGAAAAAACATAATATTGGCTATATTATAAAGATTAAAAAAAATAAATAAATAAAATGAAGAGACGGAATGCAGTGGTAGTTTGCTTACCTCAAATATTGCACACAAATATCCCCTTAATATCGGATTCACATTACCATGGGAATAAGTTACGCCTGAGGAGAATTATGCATTTCTCCCGGCACGGGGATTCGAAATTATGCATTTTGGCTTCGATACCGAAGGGACTGTAGATGTATCCACTTTGGTATATATATATATATATCTATATATATATATATATATATATATATATATATATTAGTAACATGACCTTGACAATGATTGGGCTGTCAGTTCTAGAACCTTGTAACTTTTCTTCAATAAATATCTCCTCTAGATACCATCCAGTTGTAATGTGGTCCGGTTATAGTTAATTCACACCACCCGTGCATCTGTTAGCATCCAACCAACATCGTCCCTTACGACGCTCCTGATTGGCTAGTGATCAGCCAGTCACAGGGCTGGAAACTGGCCAGTGTCTCCTAGGCTGTCAGCCAGTGAACATCTCCGCTCCGCGACCTCTCCTGACGAACATGACTTTGAAAGTTATAAATTTTATTACACCTCAGTTTTAACGCGAAGAAAAGTAATGTTTCCCAATTTCGTCATTAAACTTCGTCAAGCCATGTGATTGGCTGATCACTAAGCCAATCAGAAGCATCGTAAGGGACAGGGTTGGATACTAGATGCACGGGTGTTGTGAACTAATTTATGATAAAGTTTATAATGATAATTAATGATAAATTTTGTTTTATATATATATATATATATATAATTATATATTATATATATTATATATTATATATATTATAATATATTATAATATGCATTTACACATATATATTTCCTTCTCTTGCTTTGCCAAACAAATATAGCAAAATATTAAATCGTCGAAAATAAAACTAACGTGAAAGATTAAATTTCAATTCCACCAAAAATCCTTCAGATAAGACGACAGAAAATTTTTTATTTTAAACTTTCCTTACCACAAATCATAAATCACCCTTCCATCAAAATTCGTAATTCATAATTTTAGATTCTTTACGTGTTATATATTCAGAATTACAGATACTTCACAAGAGTTCCTATTTAGCTTCCGTCTCTAAAATGTCGGGAGATATACTAGAAATTCTTTTAATCTGCACGATATACGTATTTAAAATTATAATAATAACCCCGTATGCAACCAAGTATATATTACAGAATTGTTATTTTTTACACCTTTGACCTAAAAAAAAAAGATATCCCAGGACTGTTCTCTGAAATGTTGTTAGATACAATGCAAGTTCTTTTAAGCAGCTTGATATAACCCCTTAAGACACATTAGTAATAACAGTTCACTCTGGATGCCTCTTACTTAGCATATATTACGGAATTCTTGTCTGCTTTACCTATGATCTTAAAAGCGCAAACAAATACTTAGATGCAAGATTTATCTTTCGCAATCTTTTCCCTGATGTCCGCCTTTCTCCCTAAGGTTATCAGGGAGAAACCTTTCGCTTTGCCCCATACTATAAATATTTAAAAATGTTTATATCCCTTGCCGACTGACTGCTAGATTACCAAGATTAAATTTTTTTTTTTATCATGCAAAGGCCAGCACTACAACTGGATGTTGTAAAAGAATGAAAAAATAAAAAATGTTTTTTAGTTTTCTGTAAAAGAAAACTATTGTGGCCGGCTATGTCTATCCGTCCGTCCTCAGATCTTAAAAAGTACTGAGGCTGGAGGTCTGCAAATTGGTATGTTGATTATCCAACCTACAGTCATCAAACATACGAAATTGCAGCCTCATAGCCACAGTAGTTTTGATTTTATTTAAGATTAAAATGAGCCACAATCGTACATCTGGCAGGGCTATAGGTTACCAACAACATAGGTCATCATGGGGCTCGGCTGAGACTTTTATGGAGAGAAAGTTTGTACTTTTCTCTCGATCATCCTACGGTCAGCACCACGACCAAGTCTTATTAAGGAATAAAAAAAAAAACGAGAAGGATTGTTTACACAAACCTGGACCTGAATTTTATACGAGACTCGATCTGCATAGGTTTTGCGTACCTTCTCCCCCAGCTGGGACCGCAGGAGGATTATAAATCACATCCGGAAAACCGCTGGAACGAAGACGGATTATAGAGGACATCCGGACATCCTTCTCTAACATTAATTTCAGTTCTTGTCACTGCGTTGTGTTGTTCCTCTCTTATCCATGGCAGGAACGCTCGTAAAATCCCGGGGAGAAGAATCGAAATCTTTCGACATCGACGGTTATGAGATGAGAGCCAATTCTTAAGAATAATGTCGTACATAAATTATAATTTACTGAAATAGAACTACTAAGAAGAACCGATGCATTTTTCTGCCTAATTGAAATCCGGCTATTAGAAAGCATACGATATATGACAATTTTTTCAAGTATAATGAGAGCCAGCCATCTTTCTCCAATCATGAAGATGAATTCATCTCTCTCTCTCTCTCTCTCTCTCTCTCTCTCTCTCTCTCTCTCTCTCTCTCTCTCTCTCTCTCTCTACTTCACCGCTTGACATATGAAATTAATGCAGATGAGTTTTGATTAGCTTTAAGAGATAAAAAGGTTATTATTTATATGAGAGCAAATTACTCTTTCATTTCACGACTTAGCAACATTTTATAAGGAACTTTTATAGTGAAATAATGGAAAATTTTAAAGGCAAATAAAGCAACGGAGTAATTTATGCATGCCACAAAGAAAGATTATATCACGGCAGTATTCATCGGAGAGGGAGTGTTAATTTGTGTTTGTGTGTGTGTGTGTGTGTGTTTGTGTGAGAGAGAGAGAGAGAGAAGAGAGAGAGAGAGCGAGAGAGAGAGAGAGAGAGAGAGAGAGAGGCTCGCTGAAATGTTATGGTTAGAAGCACACACTTATATATATATATATATATATATATATATATATATATATATATATATATATATATATATATATATAAATATATATACATATATAATATATATATATATATATATATATATATATATATATATATATATCCTTCAAGGTGTGGCTAGCCTATGGCGACTCCTCCTCTCTGTAGAGTGAAAATCGCCCTTATGGCTAATCTGGTAGTGTCAGTTTGTATATTAAGCCTTCTTTTGACTATGGTGTTCTTTGTCAAATCAGTTTGCCTCAGTAAAGGGTCCGAATAGGACCGAAAGTACTCGGCTATCTCGCTTTTTCATTTTTTTCCTTCGTGGCAAAAAAACCTTTATTTATACATAGCATCACGTTTTATATACTTCGTGATAAAGTTATTCATATATATATATATATATATATACACCACACACACACACACACACATATATATATATATATATATATATATATATATATATATATATATAGTATGTATGTATTTGTATGCATATGCACATGTACTATGTACATATACATATATTTAACATGCCCATGATTCTTCCCTTCCAAATACCTCCTACATCATTCCACAAGCCTCCTCCTAATTGTTGTTCTCCAACAGACTCTAACCTCTTGCTCCTCCTCTTCTCCCTCCTCTTCCTATCCAAATCTCATCTCCCTTTTTCCATTCGCCCTTTATTCACCTCATTCCATCTTTTCCTCGTCATTCTCATTCAGGGTCCAATACCTCGCGGGGTAAAATTACCTATCAGAAGCTTCCGCATTGCAGAAGCTTCACATTTGGCATCTTGCATTCGACTTTTCCTTGTGCGTCGCATTACCATACCCAATCTGATCTTGTTTTTCAAGTCTGTTTCTCCAGCTGTTTTTCTGACTATCTGTTTATCTGTGTGTATGTATGTATCTATCTATCTACTATCTATCTTTGTATATTATATATATATATATATTATATATAACTATAATTTAAATCATTTTTAATACAACATAGTTTTCCTTCATATAAAGAACCAATTCATTAATCTGTAATCAAATAATAGTTAATCAGAGCCTTAAAAAGAAAGTTATCACTATTAAATGCTTGGCCCTAATAGAGAGCAGAGAAGAGAAGGAGGAGAATAGAGAGAGAGAGAGAGAGAGAGAGAGAGAGAGAGAGAGATGAGATGAGAGAGAGATATCAAACAAACGAAAATGTGGCCCCTCCATAAACAGTATTCTTTCACGGGTGTCGCCTATGAATGAAGTTCCTGTTACTGGCACTTGAGCAGCGTAGTACTTTGGATAAAAGAGCGTCCGACCTAATAGCCCCGGAGGCTCACTCCTACACCCCCCACCCTCTCTCTCTCTCTCTCTCTCTCTCTCTCTCTCGTCTCTCTCTCTCTCTCTCTCTCTCTCTGACCTAAACTGACAAAGACCCTATTATAGTGTCTGAACAGTGGTCCACTCTTTGTGCAAACACGACATCGTTCGTCCGGGAATATATAACTGCAGCAGTAAACGTCTTCTCCTGGTTGGAGTTCACGTCGGTCTCCCGACTGCTCGAGAAACTTGACTAGTCTTCTCTTTATTATTATTATACCTGTAAGAGTGCGTTTACCATACCATGGGGTACGTGACGTCCTTGTGCGTTGGGTTGTTGTGTCTTTTCGCGCGCGGGTCCAAGTCGCAGGAGAGCGAACTGTCTGAGATTTTATCTCTTATTCAGGCGCTGACTGACCAGTACACGAGCGAGAGGACTGAGGTGTTTTCGAAGCTTGAAGGTAATTTAAGTTCTTGTTTTTTTTTTTTAATAATAATAATTATAATAATAATAGGATAAGTCAGTCTTGAAGGAGAGAGGATAGTGAGATGAATTTAATACACATTGTAATAAAATCTGTTCAACTCATGCTGCCATTCTCGTTTACAAAACAGTGTATACATCCATTCAAATAATAATAATAATAATAATAATAATAATAATAATAATAATAACAATAATAATAATAAGGTCAGAGAGAGAGAGAGAGAGAGAGAGAGAGAGAGAGAGAGAGAGAGAAATGAAGCAAATGTAGATACACGATATAGAAAATAATGGAAGTGCAATACGAAAACTGAAACCATAAACCACATAGCAAGCGAATACCCGGCACTTGCACAGAACCATTACAAAAAGAGGCATGATTCAGTAGCAAAAGCCCTCCACTGAAGCCTATGCAAGAAACACCAGCTACCTTGTAGTAATAAGTGGCACGAGCACCAACCTGAAGGAGTGATAGAAAACGATCAGGCAAAGATCCTCTGGGACTATGGTATCATAACAGATAGGGTGATACGTGCAAATAGACCAGACGTGAAGTTGATTGACAAAGTCAAGAAGAAAGTATCACTCATTGATGTCGCAATACCATGGGACACCAGAGTTGAAGAGAAAGAAAAGGAAAAAATGGATAAGTATCAAGACCTGAAGATAGAAATAAGAAGGATATACGATATGCCAGTGGAAATTGTACCCATAATCATAGGAACACTAGGTACGATCCCAAGATCCCTGAAAAGGAACCTGGAAAAACTAGAGGCTGAAGTAGCTCCAGGACTCATGCAGAAGAATGTGATCCTAGAAACGGCGCACATAGTAAGAAAAGTGATGGACTCCTAAGGAGGCAGGATGCAACCCGGAACCCCACACTGTAAATATACCACCCAGTCGAATTGGGGAGGACTGTGAATGAACCCGCCAAAAAATAAATAATAATAATAATAATAATAATAATAAATAATAAAATAATAATATAATATAATAATAAATAATAATAATAATAATAATAATAATAATAAGATTTACATTGTGTGTCAATGAATTATTTCCTAGGAAATGAAATAAATTAAAGAAAAATTTAAAAGATAAATTAA
>NC_061108.1:1171047-1176047 GCF_015104395.2 Macrobrachium nipponense
TTAATTTATCTTTTAAATTTTTCTTTATTTCATTTCCTAGGAAAATAATTCATTGACACACAGTGTAAATGTTATTATTTATTATATTATTATTATTATTATTATTATTATTGTTAGCATGCAAGGTCGTGTACAATCGGTGGGTCGGGTCGGTGGGAACGGATTTTTTAATTGGTCGTTGGATGGAAACGAAATCTCCCCCTGAGGCGTTCTGACCTGCGTAGTTTGGACGGGGTTATTAGCGTCGGGGGTGGGTGTTGTTTGGGGTACCCACCTCTTGGGCGGCAGGCTGTACAATTGATATATCTTCCGCTCGTTCTCTCCCGCTTTCTCTCTCTACTTCTTCCGCTCTTTCTCTCTCTCTTGCTCTCTCTCTTTCTCTTTCTGCAAGTTCCTCTCTCTCTCTCTCTCTCTCTCTCGTTCGCTCCTTCTAACGCTCTCTCTTCTCTCTCTGCCTGCTCCTCTCTCTCTCTTTTCTTTCTTCTCTCTCTGTTTGCTCCTCTCTCTCTCTTTCTCTTCTCTCTCTCTCTCTCTCTCTGTCTCTCTGATCTCTCTCTCTCTCTCTCTCTCTGTCTCTCCCCCCATCGACTCTCTCCTCTCTCGTCTGGGGATGTATACGTAGTCGGTGGTTTCTTGCGCCATTTCTTCTTATGATGGTGGGGAGAAACTCTGTTTCTTTTACCGTGTTGATAGTCGGTTTTTTCTCTAATATATGTAAAGCTTCAAGATAACGTAGGCGTTTTCGGTCCGGTGCATGGTCAATAATTTCTATGTTCTTTATAAGCTCAGCTCTTTCTGGTCTCCTGTTGTGTTTTTCCCTATAGTGAATGAAAATGGCCCCTTCTTGAAGATGACACGAGAGACGCTTGGAGAGTCTGGTAGTGGTCATCCCGATATAAGAATGGTGGCATCCATCCACCGAGCATGTGAATTCGTAGATGACACTCCTTCTCTTCAAACAGACGTTTCTGGGGGCGCCGGGTTGTTTCTAAGAAGCAGCTGGTCTGGTTTTCATGCTTTTGTAATAAATTATGAGGCTAATTTTATCACTTTCTGTAGTGGGGGAGACATTTTCACTGATTATTTTCCTTATAGCCTTTTCATCTTCCAAATATTTGTGGTGCATATGATTTTTATAAAATATATAGCTCCACTTTGGTACGTTAGTTACGGTCGTTCTTTCTTGGTGCCATTTATTTATGGAGTCCCTCGTTTGGCGTTCGACCATACGGTTTGTTTGAAAAGTTATTATTAATGAGAACTTGCGTAGACCTTTCGATTTCCCTGGTGGTTTCTCTCCATGTGGAACAGTGTGTAAGGGCGCGGCGGACGAAGGCCTCTACCACCGATCTTTTATACCTGTCTGGGCACTCGCTGGACCCATTAAGGCATAGACCCGGGTTTTGTGTTTCTTGTAAACCGTGGTGGTGTGTATGTATCGGGGTCTTGCTGTACCCGAACGTCCAGGAAGGGTAGGGCACCGTCAACGCTGCGTTCACACGTGAAGTGGAGGACGGAGCATTCTTCGAAGGTGTTTCTTAAAGTTTCAAGGTCCTCTTCTCTGTCAACTTTTATGAAGGTGTCGTCTATGTAGCGGTAGTATTGGGGAGGACAGGGGATCTTATTGAAAACTCTTTCTTCGACGACACTCATGTAGAAGTTGGCAAATAGAACCCCTAATGGGGATCCATTGCCACGCCGTCAATCTGCAATAAAGATGTCCTCTGTGGGTCGTGAATGGTGCCTTCTTGGTACATATTTCAAGGAGGGATTTTAGGGCTTCCTCGGGGATGTTCAAAGCCTGTGTCTCCTCACATCTGTATACTCTGTCGAGGATGTGTTCAATCGTCTCGTCGACTGGAAACGTTCGTGAAGAGGCTCTCGACGTCAAGAGAGGCGATGATACCTGTAGACGGAGAGTCTCGGAGTTTACGTAAAAAGTCGGTAGATGACTGTAGACAATACCTGTCAGGGATATATGGCGTGAGGAGTTCATTGAGTCTCTTCGCGATTTTGTAAGTCGGGGTTGGATTGGCTTATAATAGGGCGAAGAGGATTTCCAGGCTTGTGGGTTTTTACGGTGCCGTAAATATACCCTGGATTAAAGTCACCCTGGGCAAGGGGAAGTCTGGGAGCATTCCTAGCGGCATGGATCTTTCGACCGTCCTATTAATGTCTCGTCGGATGTCTTCGATGGGGTTCTTGTTGATTTTCTGAATTTGGATTGATCAGCCAGTATTTGGTCCAGTTTCTCGTGATATTCTGAGGTCTTTCAATAAGATCCCCTGTCCTCCCCATACTACCGCTACATAGACGACACCTTCATAAAAGTTGACAGAGAAGAGGACCTTGAAACTTTAAGAAAACACCTTCGAAGAATGCTCCGTCCTCCACTTCCACGTGTGAACGCAGCGTTGACGGTGCCCTACCCTTCCTGGACGTTCGGGTACAGCAGACCCCTACGGGATACACCACCACGGTTTACAAGAAACCCACAAACCCGGGTCTATGCCTTAATGGGTCCAGCGAGTGCCCAGACAGGTATAAAAGATCGGTGGTAGAGGCCTTCGTCCGCCGCGCCCTTACACACTGTTCCACATGGAGAGAAACCACCAGGGAAACATCGAAAGTTCTACGCAAGTTCTCATTAATAATAACTTTTCAAACCGTATGGTTCGAACGCCAAACGAAACGAGGGGCTCCATAAATAAATGGCACCAAGAAAGAACGACCGTAACTAACGACAAAGTGGAGCTATAAAAATATTTTATAAAAATCATATGCACCACAAAATATTGGAAGATGAAAAGCTATAAGGAAAATAATTCAGTGAAAATGTCTCCCCCACTACAGAAAGTGATAAAAATTAGCCTCATAATTTATTACAAAAGCATGAAAACCAGCCAGCTGCTTCTTAGAAACAACCCGGCGCCCCAGAAACGTCTTTGAAGAGAGGAGTGTCATCTACGAATTCACATGCTCGGTGGATGGATGCCACCATTCTTATATCGGGATGACCACTACCAGACTCTCCAAGCGTCTCTCGTGTCATCTTCAAGAAGGGGCCATTTTCATTCACTATACACAACAGGAGACCAGAAAGAGCTGAGCTTATAAAGAACATAGAAATTATTGACCATGCACCGGACCGAAAACGCCTACGTTATCTGAAGCTTTACATATATTAGAGAAAAAAACCGACTATCAACACGGTAAAAGAAACAGAGTTTCTCCCACCATCATAAGAAGAAATGGCGCAAGAAACCAACCGACTACGTATACATCCAGAGAGAGAGGAGAGATCGAGAGAGACAGAGAGAGAGAGAGAGCGAGAGACGAGGGGGGAGAGACAGAGAGAGAGAGAGAGAGAGAGAGAAAGATGAGAGAGGAGCACAGAGAGAGAAAGAGAAAGAGAGAGAAGAGAGGCGCAGAGAGAGAGAGGCGAGCGAGAGAGCGACGAGAGAGAGAAAGAGAGAGAGCGGAACCTTGAGAAGGAAGGGAACGAGAGAGAGAGAGAGAGAGAGAGGAAACTTGCAGAAAGAGAAAGAGAGAGAGCAAGAGAGAGAGAAAGAGCGGACGAAGTAGAGCGAGAGAAAGGCGGGAGAAAAGAAACGAGCGGACAAGATATATCAATTGTACAGCCTGCCGCCCAAGAGGTGGGTACCCCAAAAAACAACAACACCCCCAACCGACGCTAATAACCCCGTCCAAACTACGCAGGTCAGAACGCCTCAGGGGGAGATTTCGTTTCCATCCAACGACCAATTAAAATCCGTTCCCACCGACCCGCCCACCGATTGTACACGACCTTGCATGCTATAAATACTTGTAAACTGTATCTTATTATTATTATTATTATTATTATTATTATTATTATTATTATTATTATTGTTATTTTTTGGCGGGTTCATCACAGTCCTCCAATTCGACTGGGTGGTATTTACAGTGTGGGGTTCCGGGTTGCATCCTGCCTCCTTAGGAGTCCATCACTTTTTTTTGTTTTTTACTATGTGCGCCGTTCTAGGGTCACATTCCTCTGCATGAGTCCTGGAGCTACTTCAGCCTCTAGTTTTTTTTCCAGGTTCCTTTTCAGGGATCTTGGGATCGCACCTAATGTTCCTATGATTATGGGTACAATTTCCACTGGCATAGCCCATATCCTTCTTATTTCTATTTCAGGTCTTATACTTATCCATTTTTTCCTTTCTTTCTCTTCAACTCTGGTGTCCCATGGCATTGCGACATCAATGAGTGATACTTTCTTCTTGACTTTGTCAATCAACTTCACGTCTGGTCTATTTGCACGTATCACCCTATCTGTTCTGATACCGTAGTCCCAGAGGATCTTTGCCTGATCGTTTTCTATCACTCCTTCAGGTTGGTGCTCGTACCACTTATTATTACAAGGTAGCTGATGTTTCTTGTACAGGCTTCAGTGGAGAGCTTTTGCTACTGAATCATGCCTCTTTTTGTACCGGTTCTGTGCAAGTGCCGGGCATTCGCATGCTATGTGGTTTATGGTTTCAGTTTTCGTATTGCACTTCCTACATATGGGAGAGATGTTATTTCCATCTATTGTTCTTTGAACATATCCGGTTCTTAAGGGCCTGATACTGTGCCGCTGTTGTTTGGGTGGAGCCGTTTCTTTTCATAATCTTTTATTTATTTATTATTATTATTTTCTATATCGTGTATCTACATTTGCTGCATTCTCTCTCTCTCTCTCTCTCTCTCTCTCTCTCTGTCTCTCTCTCTCTCTCTCTGACCTTATTATTATTATTATTTTTATTATTATTATTATTATTATTATTATTATTATTTGATGGATGTATACTGTTTTGTAAACGAGAATGGCAGCATGAGTTGAACTGATTTTATTACAATGTATATTAAATTCATCTCACTATCCTCTCTCCTTCAAGGCTGACATATCCTATTATTATTATAATTATTATTATAAAAAAAAACAAGAACTTAAATTACCTTCAAGCTTCGAAAAC
>NC_061108.1:1181047-1183547 GCF_015104395.2 Macrobrachium nipponense
ATAAATATATATATATATATATATAATATATATATATATATATATAATATATATATATATATATACCAAAGTGGATACATCTACAGTCCCTTCGGTATCGAAGCCAAAATGCATAATTCGAATCCCCACCGTGCCAGGGAGAAATGCATAATTCTCCTCAGGCGTAACTTATTCCCATGGTAATGTGAATCCGATATTAAGGGGTATTTGTTGTGCAATATTTGAGGTAAGCAAACTACCACTGCATTCCGTCTCTTCATTTTATTTATTTTTTTTATTTAATCTTTTATAATATAGCCAATATTATGTTTTTTCAGAGCTTCTTTTCTAATGTTTCCTCGCTAATTTACTATTCTGTATTTGTATTCTTCCTACACCGTCTTATTTACGGTTTTGATTAGAATTTTGAAACTCGAGGACAAAGTATTATTGAGAAAGGTAATAATTTGTTTAAGTTTTAATCTCTTAGATAAAAATTCGGCTTTTTCGACTAATCTCCTTTGTGGAAGATTATCATTTGTTATCTATACTTTCCAATTCGTCTCTCAGCTGTCCACCTTCTTTAGCAAAAACAATGATCCAACTTCGTCCTTTCAGGCTGTCCACCTTCTTTAGCAAAACACTGATCCAACTTCGTCCTTTCAGGTAAGAATGCATCTTTAAGGGGGAAACTCTTCGCCACGTTCAGAATGTGATATAATAAATAATAATAATAATAATAATAATAATAATAATAATAATGAATGAATAATAATAATAATAATAATAATTAATAATGCAACTTACTTTTTTAATAACTGGGGTATCTCTGTCTTCCCTTTACCTGGTCTTACTTCTTCCTCAATGAACCATCATACAATGGAAGCTTGAATTTCAAGTCCAGTGCCCCTTTGGTGGGCTTGTTTCCATATGAATAGCTTTCATCTCCTGAATAATAATAATAATAATCAGCATTTAGCTGAGATACTGGTTACATGCTGATGAGAAAAAGACAAAACAAAGAATAATTGAGAAGATTTATACAAACTAAATGCCGTTGAAACAGCTGAATATTCAGTGCTACTGCCCTCAGAGAGGACATCCTTTCTAATAATAATAATAATAATAATAATAATAATAATAATAACCCCCTAATAATAATAATAATAATAATAATAATAATAATAATAATAAATCATGAAGAAGAACGTTTCTCAGTGATACTGCATCTTCAAGAAGACGAGTGACGTCTTCTCTCTCTCACTCTCTCTCTCTCTCCTTCCCTGTTTGTTATGCAAATCAGATCCGTTTTAAGATCTGTCATTTACTTCCCTTCCTTCCTTCCTTCCTTCCTTCCTGACACAACTCAATGGACACTTTTCAAAGAGAAGGTCACAGTTTAATGGAAGAAGGACCTCGCTTGGAGCGTGGTATTATTTTCTGGTGTTCGAAAGATCGTTTGAAACGTCAGTCTGTAGAAAGTGGTAGATGATTATACGTAAATGCGTAATACATATGTACGTAACGCGTTCCTTTGTGAATTTCTGTAAAGTAAAAGTAATCTTTTGCAGGACTAGTGAAGATGGAACATAACTCAAAATTAAATGTTACATAGTTCAAAGCAGATGTGTTTTAGAAACGTTGTATTGATGCCATGAAAACGTCATTCAGAGGCATTGCGTGATCTCAGCAGTCATCTTCTGTCTATCAATTTTGATGTGGTGCTTTATATATATATATATATATATTATATATATATATATATATATATATATATATATATATATATATATATATATATATATATATATGTATATATATTTACGTTTGAAGCCGGCCTGGAGGGCCCAAATACGTAAAGGAAAATAATTGAGGGAAAATGCAGAATAAATTACTTGAAACTTACCTTAAAAGGATTTATTTGTGTTAATTTACTAGTAGAGGTAGGTCGCCAGAAAACTCAGCTAATTACTTTACAATATTATTTACAAGAGGCCGTTTAATGGCCTGGAGAAGGAGTAAATGCAGCTTGTCCGCACAGGGAACAAACATTACCTCTCACAAGGGTATGATAGCTGGCTAAAATGAGATTCACGTAAAAGCTGGTTTTCAAAATTATTCATATTATCTTGCGGTAATGCAGCACTTGCGGGCGCGAAGACTTGGACACGTGACTCAGCAAATCTGGAAGAAATCCCAGATTAGACACAAAAATAATTAAAGAGTTATTGCACAAGTTACAGTTACTCATTAATTTGTCTAACACACTGGGGAGGAACTCTTAATGTTAAATGAAATGTTCAATGACTTCATTTGTCTGGGACAATCACAAAAGGGAGGCATGCGGCCACGAGGCAGTGAAAAGGAACAATGGAATGTTCTATGAGGAATAGGAGTTTGAATGAATTTTGAAAATGGGAGTAGTTATGACTCTAGGAGGGAAAGAACTGGCAATATGATTGATTCACAAGACGTACCTGGATGCCATATTAAGTGGACCTTTGTAGAATGCGGCGTTGGC
>NC_061108.1:1188547-1198547 GCF_015104395.2 Macrobrachium nipponense
AAATTCCTGAAGCCGAACCAAGTAAGAGACTGGGAAAACATATGGAGCAATCAGGTAACACACAGCAAATATGCAACATGGCTCCAGGAAGTCAAGGAAGAAGAAAGAGGGAGAATAAAACAAAGATACACAGAGATCACGACAGACACAGTCAGACACAAACTAAAGAAAATGCCCAACTGGAAAGCCCAAGTCCCGATGAAGTCCATGGATACTGGCTCAAAAACTTCAAGGCCCTACACCCACGAATAGCAGAAACAACTCCAGCATTGTATCTCAAATCACCATGCACCTAAATGGATGACCAAAGGAAGAACATCCTTAGTACAAAAAGACAAGAGTAAGGGTCATAGCCAGTAACTACAGGCCTACACCTGCCTACCAATAATGTGGAAGTTAATACAGGTATCATCAGTGAAAGGCTATACAATTAATTAGAGGAGGGAACAAACACCATCCCCCACCAACAGAAAGGCTGCAGACAGAAGGAAGTGTAGGGGCACAAAAGACCAGCTCCTGATAGACAAAATGGTAATGAAGAACAGTAGGAGAAGGAAAACCAACCTAAGCATGACATGGAGGTGGACTATAAGAAAGCCTTCGACATGATACCACACACAGGCTAATAGAATGCCTGAAAATATATGGGGCAGAGGAAAACACCATCAGCTTCCTCAAAAATACAATGTGGAACTGGAATACAATACTTACAAGCTCTGGAATATTAGACTAGCAGGGTGGTAATATCAGGAGAGGGATCTTCCAGGGCGACTCACTGTCCCACTACTCTTCGTAGTAGCCATGATTCCCATGACAAAAGTACTACAGAAGATGGATGCCGGGTACCAACTCAAGAAAAGAGGCAACAGAATCAACCATTTGATGTTCATGGACGACATCAAGCTGTATGGTAAGAGCATCAAGGAAATAGATACCCTAATCCAGACTGTAAGGATTGTAAATCTGGGCACATCAGGATGGAGTTTGGAATAGAAAAATGCGCCTAGTCAACATCCAAAAGGGCAAAGTAACGAGAGATCTGAAGGGATACAGCTACCAGATGGGGGAGCAGCAACATCAAACACATAGATGAGACTGGATACAAATACCTGGGAATAATGGAAGGAGGGGATATAAAACACCAAGAGATAAGGACACGATCAGGAAGAATATATGCAGAGATCAAGGCGATACTCAAGTCAAAACTCAACACCGGAAATATGATAAAAGCCATAAAACACATGGCAGTGCCAGTAATCAGATACAGCGCAGGAATAGTGGAATGGACGAAGGCAGAACTCCGCAGTATAGATCAGAAAAACCAGGAAACATATGACAATACACAAAGCATACACCCAAGAGCTAATACAGACAGACTATACATAACACGAAAGGAAGGAGGGAGAGGACTACTAAGTATGAGGACTGCGTCAACATCGAGAACAGAGCATTGGGGCAATATCTGAAAAACAAGAGTGCATGGGAAGAAGGACTAATAAAAGTAGACGAAGACCCAGAAATATACAGAGACAGGAGAATGACAGACAGAACAGAGGACTGGCACAACAAACCAATGCACGGACAATACATGAGACACAGACTAAAGACCTGGCCAGCGATGACACATAGCAATGGCTACAGAGGGGAGAGCTAAAGAAGGAAACTGAAGGAAAATAATACAGCACAAGATCAGGCCCTAAGAACCAGATATGTTCAAAGAACGATAGACGGAAATAACATCTCTCCCATATGTAGGAAGGTGCAATACGAAAAATGAAACCATAAACCACATAGCAAGCAAATGCCCGGCACTTGCACAGAACCAGTACAAAAAGAGGCATGATTCAGTGGCAAAAGCCCTCCACTGGAGCTGTGCAAGAAACATCAGCTACCTTGCAGTAACAAGTGGTACGAGCACCAACCTGAGGGAGTGATAGAAAACGATCAGGCAAAGATCCTCTGGGACTATGGTATCAGAAACAGATAGGATGATACGTGCAAATAGACCAGACGTGACGTTGATTGACAAAGTCAAGAAGAAATTAACACTCATTGATGTCGCAAATACCATGGGACACCAGAGTTGAAAGAAAAAGGAGAGGGAAAAAATGGGATAAGTATCAAGATTTGAAAATAGAAATAGAAGGATATGGGATATGCCAGTGGAAATCGTACCCATAATCATAGGAGCACTAGGCACGATCCCAAGATCCCTGAAAAGGAATCTAGAAAAACTAGACGCTGAAGTAGCTCCAGGAAAGTGTGATCTAGAAAACGGCGCAACATAGTAAGAAAGTGATGGACTCTAAAGGAGGCAGGATACAACCCGGAGCCCCACACTATAAATACAACCCAGTCGAATTAGAGGACTGTGATAGAGCAAAAAAAAAAGAAATAAAAAAAAAAAAAAAAAAAAAAAAAAAATAAATAATAATAATAATAATATAATTATTATTATTATTATTATTATTATTATTATTATTATTATTATTATTATTATTATTATTATTATTATTATTGAAAGATATTGCTGTATCAGCTGCATTTAACTTGTATATAGTCTTCTATTTTTCTAATAATTGCTTTCTCTCTGCTATTACAACTATCGAGTTTTGTGCCGATATTACTCATCAGGAGGAGTCAATTTCACGGATTTTGCTAACAAATTTATTTGTCACAATAAATAGATAAAGAAATAGGCCAACGTTTCTCTCGGTATCATCTGAACATGATCGTGGCAGTGGGTCAGAGCAGACTGCAGGTGCTGTCAAGATCTACTCAATATATTGTGGCAGGTCATCAGGGGATCAACCGCAAGCTGAGTTTTCATTCCTGCTATTGGTTGAAGGAATTTTTCTTCAAGACACTTCTCGTCGTTGAAGGTCGCGCTGTTGCAGCCTAGCAGACCGTTGAGGCTGGGGCATGACTTCCCTGGGCGTTGTGTCACGACGGCTCGCGTTGTCATTGGCTGCTGGGCTGCTTGGCTCATCTGGTATTCTTTGATCGGGAGTGTCGCTCAGTCTGTTATTACTTGTACTATTATTTATGCACATATGACTCCTTAAGTTGGTGGGGAGGAAGAGCACTTCCTGCGTCGTATTTAATGAGGGCTTCTCTTCTTGTATGATGAGTGCCTCGAGCAGTCGCAAACATCGCTGGTCAAGAGCCCTCTTGCTGAGGGGGTCAGGTTGTTCTTCATAATAAGGTCCCGGGTACGTCGATTTTGGTAATAAATTACAAGTTAGAGTTCTTTGTCGGTTTTGGTAGGGGTCACATTCTCTTTGATGATTTTTCTCAAAATATCTTCGTCCTCGCGGTGACGTGCGTGCATTCTTGCTTTGTAATACAGCTTGATCTTCTCATGGAGGTGGGGCTGCGGTCTCTCACTCTCTCTGTACCACCGATCCAGCGCTGTTCGGACTTCTTTATCAATAAGTCGATTCGGATACCCGTTATTAGCGAGCATCTGAGTGACTCAGTCAAGTTCTTTGTAAGTGTCCTGCCAGGAAGAACAGTGCATGAGGGCCCTCCGAATGTAGGCCCTGACTGTACTGTTATTGTCGCGCAGGGCATTCGCTGTTACCATTCAGACAAAGCCCTAAATTGTTTGCTTTGTATACACAGAGGTTTTTAGGCCATCGTCGGGCTTGGAGACGAGGACGTCGAGAAAGGGGAGCTGGCCTTTGTTACTGAATTTGACGGTATAATTCAGCGAACTGCAGTGCACTTAACAAGATGGCAAGTATGCCCGACACTAGTCAGCGATCACTTTACCACAATAACAGAATTGGAGATGCAGCAACTACCTCCAATACTGCCACCTCCGACATGGAATCAAGACCTAGCAGACTGGGTCGTATTTCGTCTAGCCCTTGAAGAATGGGCAGCGCACTATACACCTCCAGAAGACATACATCAGCTAGAAAAAGATCTAGTTGAGGCTATACACAATGCAGCAAACAGGGCAATGCCCATGAGAGCAGGAAGAAGAGACTACACCTACAAAGACTCCTGGTACTACTGCCCAGGAGTAAGAAGACTGAAAACCTTACTAAACAGGGTCACAAAGCTCTACAGGAAAAGAAGGACAACAGAAAACAGAGAACTGCTACAAGCAGTCAAAAATGATGTTCAACAGCAGGTGCAAGAAATAAGAATTGAAAAGGGGATGGAATGGTGTACAAAACTATCACAGTATACGTCTCTCTCGGAACTATGGAAGTGGCTGAATAGAGTAGCTGGAAGGAAGAGAACTCCCGTAGCAACTCACCCTCACCCACTAGAAGAAGCGGAAAGACTGGCAACATCCTTCGCCAACAGAACAAGCTCAGACAACCTCTCCCCTGAAACCAGGAGAATTCAAGATCAGCTAGAACCGATCAGATGGGAGGAGATCAATGCGGCCTGCCTTAGACCAGATGAAATGGACACCCCTTACACTGTAGAGGAACTGAAAGCAGTATATAAAGTTGGCAGAGACACAGCGCCAGGAGCAGACAAGATAACATGCACCATGATCAGTAATATGGGTCCTGCAGGAGAAACAGCTTTTCTAAGAATCATAAACAAGACACACATTAAGCATACAAGACCACAGACCTGGAGGCACCAAGATACACAGCCAATCCCCAAACCTAAAGATCCAGAGAACCCAAGACCTATTGCATTGGTGTCATGCATTGAAAAAACCGGAGAAAAAATGGTACTAAATAGAATGAAGTACAAGACTGGTCCACGGCACAAACAGCTATACGCATATCAGGAAGGAGTCGGAACTACAGAGTGCATAACAGATGTCCTCAGCTACATAAATCAGAAGAAGGCTACAGTAGTCTTCATAGATTTTGAAAAGGCTTTTGAATTAGCCAGCCCAGCAGCAATACTGCAATCAGTAGTAAGAAAGGGAGTCCAAGGACACCTACTACCATAGACAAAAAACTATGTACTAGGAAGGCAGACTAGAGTAAAGTGCTAAGGAGTGATATCTACATTTCACGTCTTGGAAAATGCCATCCCTCAGGGAGGAATTCTGAGTCCATTTTTATTCAACATACTAATGGAGAATATAGCCTCCCTTCAGCTTCCAGAAGGCGTAGAAATCTTTTTCTATGTTAGAATGCCTAGAATGCTAAGGGCACTCAATGACATCAGCAATAAGTCAAATGAGCTAGGTCTTAAAATAAACATAAATAAAACTATGGCCATGACAATAAAGGCCCCAGACCGTTGCAACCACTAACAATAGGAGCTCAGTCCATAGAATGGGTAGGCAGCTACATGTACTTGGGAGTTGTCATAGACCAGCAGCTAACTTTCAAGGAGGAAATCAATTACTTGAGAGAAAGAGCAAATGCAAGACTGGCAGCCATGAGATATATGTCATCCCTGAAGGAGGGAGCAAATGAACACACACAAAGGAAGTACTACCTATACCTGCACCAGAAAACTGCTGCCTCCACTCTGATGAGGCTGACAGAGGCTCAAAAAGAATCACTGGAGGTCATTCAAAACAATGCAATGAGACTCATGCTAGGAGCACCCATGTGGACAAGGCTGTGTAATCTCAGGCTTGAAACTAACTTGCCAAAACTAGAGGATAGGATTGCACAGAGAAATGCAAGCACAATGGTCAAGATGTTCCTCTCAGAAAGAGACTCCACCTCGAAGAAAAGAGCCAGAGAGGAACTTGCTAACCATCCAGAGATTCAAAGTCCGAGTTCCTATGGTAAGGACCAAAGCGACAACATTAAGAGCCTAGGTATGTCAGAGATACTGTTGCAACTAAGTCCAGACACAACGCAGGGCACACAACATCTACCACCCTGGAAGGACACTGCAATATATAGATACAAAAGCCTACCAAGAGCAAAAGAAGACTGCACAAGAGAAGAGCTAAGAGCTGCAGCCTATGAGTCAATCAGGAATACTGAGATCATTGGGGCACAAACATACTACACTGCTGGCACTGTAGATCCCGAAAATAAAACTATGGGAGCTGCAGTATACTCAAGAAAATTCACAGCCTGCTGGAGGACCTCCAACCATGCCTCCACCATGCAGACAGAATTAATAGCAATAAGACAGTCACTATTATGCTCGCTAGAGAATGAAGAAGGGCCTGTAATCATCCACAATGACTCAAAGTCCTCAATGCAAGCCTTGAAGCAACAAAAAAACCAAGAGAAACAAGGCACTGCTGGCTGGAATTAAAACACTGTTGCAGCACCACAGCGAAAAGAGGAAGACCTGTCACCTTAAACTGGATACCCAGTCCATATAGGATTCCAGGTAATGAGAGGGCCGATTGGAGCTAGCCAAAAGCACAAAGCACATTGACAGAGTGCAAATACACATACAACTGCACTGCAACAAGTCAAGAATGCAATGAAACCACTCTGCAAAGAAAACCTGCTATAAGACCATCACAAGTGGATAGAAAAGAACTCACTGTCTGCCAGATGGTATAAGTGGTCGACCGATCTAGTGCCTCCTCCCATAGACAGGCACACACAAAGAAAACTTGCTGTGATCATCCCAGACTCAGGCTAGGATATAAGCCTGCTGGGAAATTTGTGGAAAAACAGTGTCAGACCATGCGAACACTGTGAGGAAAGAAACAGCAAGCCACTCCTTCATACCTGCTGGAGTGCAGAAAAACTGCACGGCTAAGAGGTGTAACACAAATAGATTTAAATTCACAAGATGCTGAGCATGCAGCTGCCACAGTCACAAAAACGATCATTGAAAACTTAGAAGAGCATGCCCAGATGCTCTACAAACCTACCTACGCCATGGTAAAATAACATCATTCACCCTCATCACATCCCCTTCACTGTAAGGCCTCTATCCACAGCATCCACTATCATTCTTCTAAACTTTACCTACCACTGAAATCCCTCCACGGGGACCCAAGGGAGTAAAGGGTTGGACAACCCCACCTGCACAGTTTCTCTAATATTCGAAAGCCTTACATTTTTCAAACTTCTACTTCAACATGACATGATGGCCCTCTTTTACTGATACCATCATCCTTCCCCTGTTCACTCCTATCTCTGCAACTAAAAACATTTCCAACTTCACAAACCTAACCATGCACCTAATGAATCTTTTCAGATCACCTACGGACCGAACAAGGGACGGGCCCGTGCCAACAAGAAGTGTTGGCTTAATACAACAACAACAACAGCACCTACAGTCTGCTCCGACCCACTGCCGTGATCATGCTCGGATGATACCGAGAGAAACGTTGGCCTATTTGTTTATCTATTTATTGTGACAAATAAATTTGTGAGCAAAATCCGTGAAATTGACTCCTCCTGATGAGTAATATCGGCGCAATACTCGCCAGTTGTAATAGCAAAGAGAATGCAATTATTAGAAAAATAGAAAAGACTATATACAAGTTAAATGCAGCTGATGCATCAATATCTTTCAATAAGATTTGTTTGAAAGAGGGTCTCCTTCCAAAATTATTATTATTTATTATTATTATTATTATTATTATTATTATTATTATTATTATTATTATTATGACGATGAACCATATTCGTATGGAACAAGACTACCATACGAGCCATTGACTTGAAATTCAATCTTCCAAAGAATATTATGGCGTTCATTTGAGAGAAGCAACAGAAGGTAATGAGAATTACAGAAGGGGAGTTTAGTTATTAGAAAAACAGATAGATTAACAAATAAATAAATAAAAATTATGAAAATACAAGGAGAAATATATTACGATAATGCATTGCAACTTTGATCGAAATTCTAAAGTTCCAATTACACGTGGCTGTTTCACAGTCCAACGGTGTGAGGAATAAAGGACCTCTGGAAGTGAGAAGTTCGACAGCCAGGCACATTTACTGCATATTGGTGCTTCTGCCGTTCAGCGAATCCGGTTGCTCTCGGCAGATAAAGGGGGAGCAGGGATCAATTGTTGTGAATGTGCGAGATCTCCGCTGAAATACAACTTATGGAAAAGTGACTCTCCGAGAATCAAGTACAGAGCTGTGAGGCAGCAGCAACTGCATGCATACAGTAATAACGGCGGACTTTGATAACGTCTGTATTATGCAGGCATAAAATTGCGAGCATCATGAGTTCATTCATGAGTGGGAGGGTCGCGTAGTAAAAATACTCCTGCGTATTTGCTCTGAGATTAGAAATAATACATTTCTACTATTGGTGTAATACGCTTCCTTCGTTTCGTGGAACAACGGGCATTTCATTCGCAATTTCTTGAATGTAATTATTTCACTCTGGATTTAATTATATTCTTCTTCAGAAGATATAGAGAAATTAATTAATAAAATATCTGATATGTTTGAAACTCTGGGCATTTGAAGTTTACTGGTTTTATCTGTCGATAATTTCGTCAGTAGAACCACGAGGAGAAATCCGTGAAATAGACTGAGACAAGAAGAGAATAGTTGAAATAAATTGGAAAATGAACAGAAAAATCTGATATACATAAAAATCTGAAAGAAATTGGAACACGAATAGAAAAATCTGATATAGATTGGAATACGAAAAGAAAAATCTGCAATAAATTGGAACACGAACAGAAAAATCTGATATAGATTGCATTATGAAAAGAAAAATCTGCAATAAATTGGAACACGAACAGAAAAATCTGATATAGATTGCATTATGAAAAGAAAAATCTGCAATAAATTGGAACACGAACAGAAAAATCTGATATAGATTGGAATACGAAAAGAAAAATCTGCAATAAATTGGAACACGAGCGAAAAATCTGAAATAAATTGGAAAACGAACATAAAAATCTGATATAGATTGGACTACTATAAGAAAAATCTGCAATAAATCGGAACACGAACCGAAAAATCTGGTATAGATTGGAAAACGAACATAAAAATCTGATATAGATTGGACTACGAAAAGAAAAATCTGAAATAAATTGGAACACGAGACGAAAAATCTTAAATAAATTGGAAAACGAACAGAAAAATCTGATATAGATTGGAATACGAAAATAAAAATTTGAAAGAAATTGAAACACGAACATAAAAATCTGATATAGTTTGGAATACGAAAAGAAAAATCTAAAATAAATTGGTACATAACATAAAAATCTGAAGTAAATTTGGGCCCGAATAGACAAATCTGAAATAAATTTGGACATGAACAGAAAAATCTGAAGTAAATTCGGACACGAGAAGAAAAATCTGAAGTAAATTGGAACACGAACAGAAAATTCTGAAGTAAATTCGGACACGACCAGAAATACCTAAAATAAGTTGGAACACGAACAGGAAAATCTAAAATAAATTGGAACATGAACAGAAAACACGGAAATAAATTTGGACAGAAACAGAAAAACCTGAAAAAACTGCAACGCAAACAGGAAAACCTAAAAAAAAATCTGAAATAAACTGGAACACGAACAGAAAAATCTGAAATAAATGGAACACGAACAGAAAAATCTGTAATAAATTGGAACACGAACAGAAAATTCTGAAGTAATTCGGATGCGACCAGGAAAACTTGAAATAAATTGCAATACGAACAGAAAAATCTGAAATAAACTGGAACACGAACAGAAAAAAGTTAAATAAATTGGAACGAACAGAAAAATCTGAAATAAATTTGAACACAAACAGAAAAATCTGAAATAAATTGGAATGCGAACAGAAAAATCGGAAATAAATTGGAACACGAACAGGAAAATCCTAAATAATTTGGAGCATGAACAGAAAAACCTGCAGAAAAATGGGAACACGAGCAGAAAAATCTGAAATAAATTGGAACACGAACAGGACAATCTGAAATAGATTCATAACTGACTTCAAATTCAATTATGCTACCCAAAGAGAAAGAGTATTAGTGTCCACAGGTATGAAATCCCTCGAATGGGCTTATCAATCACCAGAGGATTTTGAGTGAGCCAATCAACAGCTGAATGGAGCCACGTTAAGTCGATTCTGAGAAGTGATGTTGTATCCCATACTATAAACCATCGCAGATATTATACGATTAA
>NC_061108.1:1203547-1212194 GCF_015104395.2 Macrobrachium nipponense
TTATTATTATTATTATTATTTATTATTATTATTATTATATTATTATTATTATTATTATTATTATTATTATTATTATATAGTAAATTATGTTACCGAGTAAAAATATTTTTATCAATTAAATAATAATACTTTTTATATAAATGTGGATCTTTATTACACAACTGTTTTCACGAGCTTGCTAATTTCTTAGCATTATTATTAGATCATCTTTATTATTATTAGTAGTAATTGCAGTAGTAGTTGTAGCAATAATATAACAGCGGCTGCAGATGTGGAATATACACACATCAACCAAACCAATACAAAATTCCAAGACCACACCAGAAACCTCTTATATTTTTCCTCCTGTTTGCTCTGAATAATAACCTCGGATTCTTCCTCTCGTGTCGACGAAATAGCTAGAAAATGCGGACATCCTAAAAAAAAAAAAAAAAAAAAAAGAGAATCCCTCCTCGGAGCATCCTTTGAAAGTTTCGAAGATTCGAAAGCTAGAAAGTCCTTCCTGCTGCAGGGCGGTGGAGGAAGGAGAGGAGGGATGGAGACATAAAGAGAGAGAGAGAGAGGAGAAATTTTGTCATCCGCTTAACACGAGTCGCAAGGAAACCTGAACTAACAAGGGATTTGAAATCCTTATAAAGTCCTTTTAGCTTCAGTGGCATTCCTTCGGTAATCGGATGGATTAGTCCATAAACGAGGGGGGGGTGGCGGGTGGGGTTTTGTTTTGGGGGAGGGGGAGGGGCGGTGAGGGGGCGGTTGTTGCGATTTTGCTAAAAACTGATTCCCCTCCCTCGTCAAGAAGCGGCTGTCTGGGGGGGGACATAACTGCCGTCAGTGCACTTCATGCATTACTACTGGGTGTTTGCAGTGTCCCCCTCGGCCCCCGAGGTGATGCATTCACTTTCTAACTTTTCTTTTTACTTTTACTTTCCCTCCATTCCAGTTTCCTTCCTTCATCAGCCCTGATGTCCAACTCCTCTAAACTGTTGCATCTTGAGACCCCCGTTTCCCCCCCATTTCATCAAATTTCCTGGATTTCGTTGTTGTTGTTTAAGATTAAGCTGGCCTTGTGCCAGCACGGGCTCTTGCTCACAGAGCAGCCCGTAAAAAAACTCTGGAGATGCGGGTATCGATCCCGTACCTCTCACGATGCTAAGCGAGCGCTCTACCATTTGAGCTACATCCCCGTTTGGATTTCGTAATCAAATAAATCCACGACCCTTTTTGTTATTTTTTGTATTTTCAGTAATTAAATTTTCAAATTTTCGTTTACTTTACACTTGGATTTTCAGTAGAAGGGAAAAGTGACGTTGCAGTAAACATATACAGCAAGCTAGTAATTATAATCTTGCATTTTATGATTTCCACTTATTTTTTATTTTATTATTATTTTTTGACTGCATATAAGTGACATTTCCACATACATGACGTTTCATGGACCTGAAATTAATTATTGTGGCCTTTTTTAGAAGTCGCTATATATATATATATATATATATATATATATATATATATATATATATATATATATATATATATATATATATTATATTATATGTATATATGTATATTTTATATATATAGTATATATATATATATATATATATATATATATATAGTTATATATATATATATATATATAATATATATATATATATATATATATATATATATATATCTATATATATATATATATATATATATATATATATATATATATATACACACACACACACATACATATATATATATATATATATATATATATATATATATATATATATATATATATATATATATATATATATATATATATATATATATACACATATATATAATGTGTGTGAGTGCGCGTGTGCGTGTGTGTGTTCGTTCCCCACTAGACAATATAAACATTATCTTATCTTTACATAACCCAGAAAAGGCCTCAGCGATAATCTACTTCCACCCTCCTCTGTAGGCCTTCAATCTCATTACCATAATTGCCTGCCAAGTTTTCCAGGGATTCTAGGTCTAAACCTTAGGTGGAAAATAAGGAGTTGGGGGGTGGTGGGACTTCTTAGAAAATGTAACGAATTTTTCATCACGTTATAAGAACTTCATCTCTATCTAGAGTAAAACATATAGCTTTCCTGGTATATGATAGGTTATAGATAACTTATGTTCTTGTGTGATGCCAACTCCAAGAATAGGAATGATATTTTTTTTTCCTATCTCTACGTGGAAACCTCACTCATTCTGCTGTGGAATATCAAGGTTTTCTTTTATTTGCAATGATATTTTTTACTTGAATTAAAGTAAATCTTGGTTTCTCCAGTACACTTTGGCAATTTCGATTTCACAAAAGACGACAAAACTGCAGTTTATTTGATAGAAGAAGGATGATGCAATGCAAAAAACACCATTATGTTTAAGGTGACAGAACCGTTTGGTATGAAACTCTCTCTCTCTCTCTCTTCTCTCTCTCTCTCTCTCTCCTCTCGTTCTTTTTTTTAATCTGGCGTTTGTCCCTCAATATTCTCAATATTCCTCTCTCTCTCTCTCTCGCTCTCTCTCTCTCTCTCTCTCTCTCTCTCCTCCTAGACATAAGTGAGCATACGATGCCTCCTTGGATGGACTAAAAAGTCTTTGAGACATCCTACTCCATGTAACTCCTTGTAGCTCACACACACTCTCTCTCTCTCTCTCTCTCTCTCTCTCTCTCTCTCTCTCTCTCTCTCTCTGCCATACCGCGTCTCTCTCCTCATTCCGTAAACATCTCGACATTCGAAGCAACATTGCAGGCATTCAGATACCCTGTAAGACGCTCTGCGCTAAAGGAAAAATCATGTTAGTTAATGAGCGAACCGATGCTGAAGAGACGAAGGCTTGACAACTTAAAGAGAGAGATGACATAAGAGAGAATAAAAGCAGCCATCACGCGATAAAGACGAGAGAGAAGGAGAGAGTAATAAGAAAGGTTTTATGGCATTTGCATTGCTTACGCCAGGCTGGTGGGGAGAAGAGCGAACGTCCTATCACTTTACTTAATGGAATATAATAATGTAAAGAACAGCTAAGGAAAAGAAATCTAGCAAAAGCCATAACTGGAGATGTTTTTCTGGTGCAGTTTTTTCCCAGACACGAAAAAGAACTGTAAAAATAAAAACGTTATAAGGGATTGGATTTTTCTGATTAACAATTCTCCTTGTATTATCATTGTTTTATCACATTGGTATCTATTTGTTTGTTTATCATTGTTCATTTATTTATTTCTTTTTAATGACTGATATTTTCTCCCTGTATTTAATGTTACTTTCTGTTGCTTCTTACAAATGAACGTCATAATATGCTTTGGAAGCTTGAATTTCTAGTCTCTGACCCTTATGTTAGGCTGGCTCCATGTCAAAAGGGTTCATTTCCTGTGTAATAATAATAATAATAATAATAATAATAATAATAATAATAATAATAATAATAATAATAATAATTAATATAATATTGGAGAAATAAATCCACAGTTGGTGCAAATGTACATATATTTAAATTTAAAACTTTAAGGATAGCTACTGGGAATTTGTAAAGTTTTAAATTTGAATATAAGTGATTTAAAATTGTGAAATTTAAATATATGTACTTTTACATAACTGTGAATTTGTTTCGCCATTTGAAGACTCGTGCTACTATGAGGATTTTTAAAAAAATTAAAAATAATAATAATATTGTTATTATTATTATTATTATTATTATTATTAGTTATTCTTATTATTATTATTATTATTATTATTATTATTATTATTATCATTATTATTATTATTATTATTATAACAACAACAAAACAACAATATAATAATAATAATAATAATAGCAAACTTTAGCTTTAAGGTTAATATCTGAAGAGTAACGCAACAGAGTTAACGCAAAGTTTGAACAACCATTTCGGTTCTGTTGCAATTCTAATCAGATAGAGCCTCCCACTGACGCTGATTCAACTCTACAGTGTGATATACGAACCCGAGAGAAACAGTTTCGCGAGTGTTAGAACACGGAGGGGGTGGGGGGTGGGGGGGAGGGAGTCTGAAGGTACGAGTATGATACCAACTGAGATATTCGACCAAATAATTTTGGGTATGTTTTGGTATTGTCTTCCATTGGTCCACCAGTACTAACCCTAGTATAGTAGGTATTTTCTTAGGTATCACTCAGTTGAACCTTTAAATTAGGCTACACTTCAAGACCTAATTTAGGTTTTGTTTTGGTAATGGTTTTCATTGGGCCACCAGTACTGGTCTTAGCATGATATGTATTTATTGAGATGTTGTTCATTTAACCCCCTGAATTAGTCACTATTCATTTCCATAATATATTTTCTATCGCCTGTTTAAGATTATCATCTACTATCCATCGACCTTCCGTGATGAAGGTCGACTACTGGAAGCCTTATTTTATCAGAAGTCGGCTAGTAGGCGGTTAAAACAAACAATAAGTATATAAAAGAAAATTGGTGAACAGAAATGAAAAGCTGAATTATTGACGACCTTCCAGCCCTTCCCTTGACTTATTTTGCTCTTTATCAAACATAGAATCGATTCTTAATAATCTAAAAGGAATTTCTGGTCCGTTCTCCTCCCACACGGAAATCTTGAGTGAAAAATTGTTATGAGAAATATTTTTCTTTCTTTCGTGATTTTTGCTACGCTCGGAATCGAAAATGAGGCTTTCGACAAAGGGGGCGGGGAGAGAGAGAAAGAGAGAGAGAGAAGAGAGAGAGAGAGAGAGAGAGAGAGAGATTTATATAAATTATCATTTCATAATAATAATAATAATATATATTATTATTATTATTATTATTATTATTATTATTATTATTATTATTATTATAAAACGCCCCAGAACCGTGAAATGATAATTTATATAATTCTCTCTCTCTCTCTCTCTCTCTCTCTCTCTCTCTCTCTCTCTCTCCTAATAATAATAATAATAATAATAATATTATTATTATTTTATTATTATTATTATTATTATTATTATTATTATTATTATTATTATTATGCACCTGTAAGAAAAAGAAAATTCATGAAAATTGAAGAAATTGGGGAGGAATTATTATACTTTGATCTTAAAAATATTGGATTTACTCCTACTCCATTAGAGAGAGAGAGAGAGAGAGAGAGAGAGAGAGAGAGAGAGAGAGAGAGAGAGCGCACGCACCAGAACTTCATATACAAAAATACGAGCGCCATATCCCACTTTTCGCTTCGTTTTCTTGTCTCAAATTGTCCAACTGAGTCTTAAAATTGCCCCGTCGAAGTTTAGCTGTGTAAAACTCACTTATGACAAGACAGAGGAATATTAAGAGGAATGTTGGACCCAAGATGACTGAAAAAAAGTTGAGTGATAGACGATAATTGGATTCAGTGTGGTGATAGAGACAATACATTTGTAATTCTTTATACGTTAGCAAAATATGTGTTGAAATCAGATGCCCTGAAAACAGCCACATTTCTCCTTTTTTTTCTTTGTGATGGAAGGCTGGGCTATGTACAAGCTTTCACAAGGAAGCATAAATTGATAATGTGACAAAGGTTAAAATCTTATCAATCTCTAAAGTAAAGGGCTAAATATTAGGGAATAACTGTTTAACAAGTTCTCTACAATCTTAGTCATTAAAAAACATTATGATACTAGTTTGACGTGAAGAACCTTATTCAATTTGAAATTTTAGGAGGAAGAATATTTGATTCAGTTTCAAAAAAGTACATTTCCTGACGTTTATAAACAGAAGTAATTCATCTTATGACTGGGCCCACCAAGTTGATAAATAATTTATTTATCTCGTGTTTGAGCAACTTTTAATAAAACTCACTGTAACCTGTACATAACTTATGCTGAGCTATATCAGAGTTCATAAGATATCAAATAAAGTAAGTTTGATATCAGTGATAAACTGACTTATATATATAAAATTTCTGCATCCTATGACTGGGCATATCAAGCTGATAAAACCATCTATTTATCTTGTGTTTAAACAAATTTCAAGTTAATGAAAACATTCATTTATCTTGTGCCTCAACAACCTTCAAGATGATAAAACAACCTATTCATATGAAGCTGATAAAACCATCTATTTATCGTGTGTTTAAACAAATTTCAAGTTAATGAAAATATTTATTTATCTTGTGCCTCAACAACCTTCAAGATGATAAAACCACCTATTCATCTCGTGTTTAAACAACTCTCAGTTTTTGAAACAATTAACACTATGTACAGAACATTTACTGAGCTATATCAGAGTTCATAAGACATCACGAACGATTTCTCCCTGAGCGTTTTCCAACTGACTGACTTCAAAATAAGATGTATACACAGCTTCTCTGTGCCACAACTCCCTCTCTCAGGAGATATCACTGCTGCCCCAGTCACACTACTTATTCTATATTCCATTAGCCCGGGGTCACTCGTTTCACCTTGATGAAATGAAAATGTCAATTTTTAAAGGAATCCTATTAAGGGAAGTAGATCCTTGCGCATAATGATCTCCTTTCCTTAATCATCTCCCGTCTTGAGGAGAAGGTTTCCAAGAAGAGATGTGGATGCTGTCAAACAGTGTATAACTCTTCAGAGATCTAACACTTACCTTTCAAAATTCTTTTTAGGTCTCTGTTGGAGACTTTTAATATCCCTGTAGGGAACTGGTTAGTAGTTTTACATGTCAGAGCCTCTCTCTCTCTCTCTCTCTCTCTCTCTCTCTCTCTCTCTCTCTCTCTCTCTCTCTCTCTCTCTCATTTCTTACACCTGTACTTGACACCCAAACATCCTTCATTGTTCATATTCACAAAACACTCCCCCCTCCCATCCTCTCCCTTCCCCCTCCTCTTCCTCCCCTTCTCCCCCCTCCCACAATGACCGACCCTTTCCCGCAGTGATATCTTTTATATTTTTCAAAGGTCATGTCCTCACATCCTGTCTGTCTGTCTGTCTGTCTGTCTGTCTGTCTGTCTGTCTGTCTGTCTGTCTGTCTGTCTATTAAGAGGCACTAATATTTAGTCTGTTGACTCTGTTAACCCTGAACGAGCGCTTTGTATGAAGGATGATCCCCCTGACTATGTTAGCTTCTTCGAAATGTCACAATAGATAACGCTGAACTGTTGGCCTTCTGTTTCTTTTGAAAATTTCGAATAGATTTGACCACTTTGTTTCAGTATAGTACCTTCTCTGCTTATACAGACCAGTTTTGAGTTTATCCTTCATTTCTCGGTACGAAACCAGAACGGTATAAAACAAATTGGAAGGAAAATTACCTCATTACCTCAACTAGATTCAATTATCAAAACACAAAGGATCATGACAATGTAAGGTCTATTATGATCAGATAAAAGCGTTGCCCCATAAAAGACATCCAGCAACTAATGAGTACCAGACGACAAAAGCATGTTAATGAAACATTATCATATTATGTTAATAAACCTTTTCCGTCTATACGAACGCGGTTATAAAATCGTTAAGTGATTTTCCTTCCTTGCTTGGACAAGATGCTTAAAGCAACAGCAGCAGCAGCGTTTGCTTTCAAAGTCATAAAGATGCTATTCTGTCAAAGAATCGCGCTGATGTAAAGGAGCATTTTTACCTTTCCTGAAAGCCTTCTGATAATTAAAGTTGAACAGGTGCAAGTGCGCGCTCGGGCTCGAGCTAGAGAGAGAGAGAGAGAGAGAGAGAGGTTAATAATCGTTCAGGAAAGATACTTAATATTACATGACATTTTGAGAGAGAGAGAGAGAGAGAGAGAGAGAGACCTTACCTTACCTTACATACCTTACATCTTGTTCGGGTTGCCACCCTCAGTGTGAGGCACCTCTAATGTCTACCAGAGAATTGCTAGTACATCTTCCGGTATATTTTGCATCTTCCAATCTTGGTTGTCTGGGATGCAGCTTAGATATTTGTCGAGCTTATTCTTAAACACATCTACGCTCACTCCTGATATATTCCTCAGATGAGCTGGCAACGCATTGAATAGACGCTGCATTATCGATGCTAGTGCATAGTGGATTAATGTCCTGGGTGCTTTCCTTAGTTTTCCTGGTATAGTTTTGGGCACTATTAATCTACCTCTGCTTGCTCTTTCTGATATTTTTTTAGGTCCATGCTGTTTTCGGCTATTCCTTCTATCTGTTTCCATGCCTTAAATTATCATGTAACGTTCGCTTCTCCTTTCTAGACTATATATTTTAAGGATTGTAGTCTTTCTCAGTAGTCAAGATCCTTAACTTCTTCTATTCTAGCTGTAAAGGACCTTTGTACACTCTCTATTTGTGCAATATCATTTTGATAGTGAGGGTACCATATCATATTGCAATACTCAAGTGACTACAAACATATGTTTTATAAAAACATAATCATGTGTTCAGCTTTTCTTGTTTTGAAGTGCCGTAACAACATTCCCATTTTTGCTTTACATTTTGCCAATAGAATTGCTATTTGATCATTGCATAACATGCTCCTATTCATTATCAATACCAAGGTCTTTAACTGCTTCCTTATTTGTGATTGTCTCATTATTAGGTCCCCTATATGCATATAGCTTACCTTCTCTGTCTCCATAATTTATTGATTCAAATTTATCAGAGTTAAATACCATCCTATTTACCTCTGCCTAATCATATACTTTGTT
>NC_061108.1:1212694-1240194 GCF_015104395.2 Macrobrachium nipponense
GTTAATGTAAATGGAAATACATCTTTACTTTATATATATATATATATATATATATATATATATATATATATATATTATATATATATATATATATATATATATATATATATATATATATAATATATATATATATATATATATATATATATATATATATTAAAATAAAGTCGTTATGGCTTATATATAGAAGGAACACGATACGCTACAATATTTGTGTTTCAGTATTTTCCCGTCCAAGGTTTGTGGTTTTTCGTATCTAAAATTTTATTACGGAAAGGGCAAAGAAAAGTTATATATCTAGCCTCTCAGGATTTAGAAGGACAGAGAGAGAGAGAGAGAGAGAGAGAGAGTTTAACCTGAAACTGAGGTAAGCATTCTATGTATCATCACGAAATCTTTAGACTTACCAAAATTATTGCAATAATTGTCTTTTGAAGCAGTCTGGAATTAAGGTTTATTAATGTTAACGAAGTGTCAACTAGGTCATTATCTTCTATAATGATTAAGAGCTAACACTAAATTAAATATATTAGTGTAATCAAGGATACAAATGCAAAAATAAAATTATACATTGGAATAGTTACTCGAAACAGATATGATATTAAATAATAGAAAACTATTAATTTAGTTATTCACGAGATAAATATTTGTCAAGTTTCAATTAACGAAAATAAAAAATAAATGCAGTCTAATAATAAATAATAGAAAACAGCTTACCTGTTGATGAGAAAAATCTTACGTAACAAGTTTCAATTCATGCATCATTGCTTCATTCTGATTACCCCTGATGTGTGTTTCATTGACAGAAAGTGAAACGATGATCAGATAATTTTGTTGTGATTAAAACAGCTTGAAATGAACAGACAAAACGTCAGCATTAACACGGAAGGAAAACCACATTATCACATTTCGGACGGAGCGAGAGAAAAGCTGGGGGAGCCATGAACACCGAATTACTTGATACTTGTAAAGATTAACGTGGGAATGGAATATCAGAAAGTGAAATACATATGGATCGAATAATAGAGGGGAAGAATGGAGGAGGGGGAAGGAGATACGTAAAAATGACTCGTGTTCTGCTCGCTGGGAGAATTGGTATGATATTCGTATTTTAAATATTTGAAAATAAAATAAAAAGTCTCAGAACACGATATTACATTACACGGACATGAAAAAGAGGTAAATTGCGTGGGATTAAAATCATCGAAGTTTGATTAACTGGGATAAAATTCAGGGCAACATGTAAGAGACGAGTCCCTTCTATAAAATTTACTGTAGAGGAAGAAAGAAATTGTAATTTGAATTTTCTTGATGTAACTGTCCATAGAAATGATAGAAATTTCACCTTTTCAGTCTTTCGGAAATCAACTAGCATTACCTCTTTTGTTCATTACTACTCCAATCACCTGCAAAATGTTAAATTCTCTGTTTTTTTCTGGGATGTTCCTAAGGGCTTTACTTGTCTGTAGCCCGCAGTTTATTGATTAAAACTATTTATGATATTGCATTGAAACTTAAATACCCAGGGAATTTTGTAGATGTAGCATGGAAAAGAGCTAGAAAAACATTTTATTTAACTAATGACAAACTTGAATTTAGTAAGCATAACATTTTAAAATCCTATGATGAAAGGTTTTTAGATATTCCTAGAATTTTAAAGCTTTTTAACATAAATGTTGTTTTCAGTAATATTAATGTCAAGAGTTTACTAATCAAAAATTCTCCTAAAGATCTTCCAGGCTGCATATATGAAATTCCTTGCAAAAAGTGTGATAAAGTCTATTAACGGACAGAACCGGTAAATCTCTTTCATTTCACAACGTTCTCAAACAGCACCAATATTTCGGTTTGAGAACTGGGAAAATATTGAATGCATTATTCGTACATATGAGAGATTTAGACCATCCTATTAACTGGAGTCAAGCAAGAGCCTTAATCCCATGTAATGACACAGTTAAAAGGAATATCATTGAATCTTGTTTCATCAAGTCACATAATAGAAATGTTCTAAATTTAAGTCTTGGTTTATTTAAACTTAATGCCTTCATAATGAAAAAAGTTGTTGATAAACATAAGCAATTAAATTAATACATTCAGTTTTTACATGCTTTGGACTGTACGGATACTTTGTAGTTTCTGTTAGGGTTAAATCTATGTTTTGGTTTGTGACCGTGTGATATCCGATAATCCTGGATTATCTCTTTTAATTTTACCCTTTTGACAGTTAGCCATCTGGTATTTTTGATCTGTTGTTTACCTGAAAACTTTCTCTCAAATTGTATTTCATTAGTTCCTTGACAATGTCTTAGTAAAGACGAAAGCACTTGGATTTCTGACTATCATTTTCCTGTGGTATTCGCTTATTTAATGAAGTCACGTGCATCTACTGTGATTTTTTAAGACAATTTGCTTAACTGTTCTGTACCTATGCTTATCTATTCCTGGGTGACTCTGTTCTCTCTCTCTCTCTCTCTAATCCATTTTCCCTTCACCTTCTAGTTCCATTTTTTTTTTCTCTCTCTCTCTCTGTCTCATTCTCTCTAATCCATTTTCCCGTCACTTTCTAGTCTCTCTCTCTCTCTCTTTCTCTCTAATCCATTTTCCCTTCATTTTCTAGTCTCTCTCTCTCTCTAATCCATCTTCCCTTCATTTTCTAGTCTCTCTCTCCCTCTCTCTCTCTCCTCTGCTCAGCATACAGGAAAGATTCAGCCGGGTTCCCAGAGGACCCCCAGGTTACTGGCCCCCGACACCACAAGCTAAGCTCTTAAACTCGCCCCAACAAAATGCATCAGTGCATAATGAACTAAGAAGACGGTCCACTCTTCCCCCCCACCCCCTTAATAAATTTACAGGCGTGCAGTTTCCGTCTATCTGGAAGATTCGCGGAAGGTTCTCTTAATTGTTTTTTTTATTTCATTACGGCGGTGACGCAATTCTGCTGCAAGAGATCAGCTCCAAAAAATTGGAAGTTGGACATTTTTTGTTTTTTGGAAGTTTACTAGCACGGGAATTGTTTCTTGTTCTTGTTGGTCGGGATTGATGCGTGTTATCGTGTTTTTTGGGTGATGCAATATATATATATATTGTTACGTTTATAGATCGTTTCGTCTACGAAATCAATTAATTAGTTTGATTTGGAAAACGGCAGCCATTTCCTCCAAATATCAGCTGATTTTTAGGAAAGCGCGGGAACCAAAACCCGCCAGCCAGAGGTAGGGAGTTCCCCACTTGGGGGAATATAGTCTTTTGTCAGCTTTAGGACGTATCTCGAAGGGAAGGAGTGGCAGAGATTGGTACTTCTTAGACCTATATCTTAAGCTCTTTTTCCTGTGACCCCTCTGCTGGCTGTATGTTCTGTTTCCCAGGATTTGCCTTGCTCGTGGGGGGTTTAAGCTGAATCCCAACACCCAAGCAAACCACCTGCGATCTGCCCCAGTTGTCTCGAGACGTGACCTTCGGACGGATGTCCGACCACCTGCCTCCCATTTAGGGCCTATCCACGGCGTACTGGTGCCGCGCGCCCAACCGAGCCCCAGACCTGGGACAAAGCCAGGCATGTTTTTCTACAAAGATCCATTGAACACGACATCCAGGTACGTCTTGTGAAACAGCACATTGCCAGTCCCTTACCTCCTATTATCTATTTGATCCTCATTTTCCCAATTCAATTTCAAAACCAAAAAGAACTCATCCTTTGTCCCTCTCACTGCCTCATTGGCCGCATGCTTCCCCTTGTGTGATCGTCCCAGACGAATGGAACGTCATTGCAGACCTCAGTGAAACATTAAAAAGTTTCCTTTTCCCCAGTGTTTAGAGAACGAAATACTAATAGTAACTGATAAAAAGAAATCCTTTTTTTCTTTTATCTTGTGTAATCTGGGATCCTTTTTTCCAGATCCCCTGAGTCACGTACAAAGTCTGTCTGCCCGCAAGTGTTGCAATTACCCAAGTTTATGAAACCAGCTTGTATTAATCACATTTTAGCCAGTTATCCATTTGTGAGAGATTATAAGTCCCAATGTGGGGACCATAGCATTCACTTTTCTCCAGGCCAGTACGAGCCTTTTGTAAATAAATAGCTGTAAAGTAACGGGAGTTGAGTTTCTGGCGACCTATTCCTCTAGATTAAATATTCATTAAATAATCAGTTTTACGGTAAGTTCCATTAATTTCCTCTTGTCCTCCCTCAATTATTTCTGTTTACGTGTCGAGTCTCTCTCAAGGCCGGGCTAATACGTAAAATTGTCGACCTCGCCGAGGATTTGAACCTAGCTTGCTTAAAAAGCTTGTATAATCGCGTTATCCCTTGTAAAAACGAATGTAAATGTTTTTCAAAGCGAAATAAATTAAGCACACTTGCACAGAAGACAGACACTGACTCACGATAAGGTATACCCATTCATTAATATGATTATTTTATAACAAATGTTAGCTTAAGGTACGTTTAAGTATTTTATTTACGAAGTGGTTAAAAAAAAGAGTAGTAGAAATATTATATTGTAACGGCCAGAGCGCCGAAGTGAAACCTCATATTCGTGAATCCCATTGTTCTCGTCTGTCGAGACACTAAACACGTGTGCAGAATAGATGCCAGAAAGGCCAGATCAAACTAGGAAGTGCTTTGCCAGGGTTTATTGCTGTATTAGAAAGCCTAGCTAGTTAGGAGTGTTTTACTAATAGTTACGGCAAAAGAAGTGTACAATTCTTTTGTCTGTGATATGTTAGGGAATTCATTTTAACTTAGTTTCATTCCAAGTGTTGGTAACCGCTCTCTCAGGCTAGCTTCTCAGCTTCGCGCACGCGCATCTCATGCCTGCCAGCCAACCTTCGGCTCACTCACAGCGGCAGCCATGTTTGGTATCTCTTTAAGCATTATCTAAACATTTAAGCAAAGTAACGTAAGTCTCGAAGTTTTAACGTAAATAATATTAATCTCGGTACTAGTATCTATCGTTCTGCCAGAGAAATTAACGTAATTCGCCTTGAATAAGAAATTAGAATTTCGTGTTGTAAATTGCCTCCGCGTTTACAGAGAATCAGCTGTTTTGAACGACACGCTGTGCACGCCAGCTACTGCACACGCTCACTGCGTTTTACGTCGCATCGTTCACTCGCTCGCTGAGCGAAAGTTTCATTTCACTTCGTACTGAACGTAACCTTTTTTCCATTTACAAATATTTGCTAACATTTCCTTTTAAAATCCTTACCGTCATTTCACTGTTCACAGGGACCTAGTATACTTACGTAAAGTTAACGTAAATCATTAAAAGTAGAGTAAATTACGAAGAATTGTTAACGTAAAACGCGTCTTTGTGAAATTCATATTGAAACGCAAATCATTTCATAAGCGCAAGCCGCTACTATTAACGTAAAAATCGTTCACCGCGAGCGCGTTATCATTTTCATAAAACGTTATCCAAAGCAATTCTTTCATTACACGTTACGTAAGTAAATCATTTTAACGCAAGTTGCGTCATATTAAACTAACTTAGTAGTTCAATTCAATATAAGGGAGTTCATTCATAGATCATTTTCCACCCTCTCCGAGAGAGAGAGAGAGAGAGAGAGAGAGAGAGAGAGAGAGAGACCCAGAACCCATTATTCACGAAGCCAAGAGTACTACGTTCATTACTTATAGCATGCAGAACTAACATTATTTTAGTCTCTTGTGTCTTTTAATTACACTGAGCGTGATACGTACGCGCCTGTGTCCATTGCCAGTTTGCAAGCATTTATTTATTTCATTTATCGAGTACTTCAGCGAGGGACTGAGCATTCTAAAATTATCATTACCTGTCGTTGCCCGAGTGGTCATTTCATTTCCTTTTATCACAAAAGACTTGCGTATACCGCAAGCACAACCCGACAGTGTGCCACGCAAATTCATTACTTCCAGACAGGGAAGTCGTTACCAGTTTAGGACTGGCCACCACCAGTGCACGTCAGGTCTTACCATTTTACAGTGCCACTAATTCTTGACACTGTCCATCGACTGGCTGCTGAAGTACTCCCACCTTTTACTTTCTCTCCTCCACTATTACCCTCTGCCACGAACAGAGTACCATTTCACTTCAGTATATTTAAGTATACTGCATTTAGTGTCCGGGACACACCAGCACGCTACCAGTGCCCAAAAAGGAACGCCTCCTCATAAGTGCCATTGCACCTGTACAGGCGTACAGGTAGCCATTAAACCTGCGCGTCCGTCCTTACGGAACGCCCAAGTAATTAGTGTGTCTGTGTACAAGGTTCCAGTGATCCTTCGGAACACTCACAAGGGAACGCCTCCCAAAGTGCCGCAATACCAGCCCTAAGTGCTGTCAAACCTGCGTGTTCCGTCCTTACGGAACGCCCAATTCATTAATGTCCAGTACGAGGATCAGTGATCCTTCGGACCAATCAAGGGAACGCCTCCCGAAGTGCTGCAATACCAGCACTATAGTGCTGTCCAAAAGGAACGCCTCTTCACAAGCGCTGTGCACCTGTACAGACGTACAGGTAGCCCTATACCTGCGTGTCCGTCCTACGAAACGCCCATTTATTAGAGTATCCACCATTTTGGATCACTGAACCAAGGAACGCCTCCGAAATGTGAGTGCACCTGTATTGGACCTACAGGTAGCCCATTCCAACGTCTCCCAAGTTGGGAACGCCCTTAAGTGTGACGAACACCGCACACTCTATTTCATTGTCTCGCCTTATCAGAAGGTGCCAATTCCAGAAGTGCCACCAACTTACGGGACACTTCCCAGTGCCACAGAGCACCCAGTCTTTTCAAACCTTTTTCTCTACCACGTCGCAGAACACATTTCCAGGTGAGTGCCACTTTACCCAGTAGGCACTCCCATTCCATTCAGTACCCTTCCTGGCCATTATTTTAAACTTTATCAGAGCCTCCACTGCAGCCTAAAGAAATGGCTTCTGCTGCCCAACCACATATATCCATGGAGCTGGAGAGGCTCCAGACACTCATGGCTCTGGGCACGAACGCCGGTTACACTGGGCAGGAACTCACCCAGTGGGTGAAGTGGGGCAGACGGACGATCTGCTCCTGCAAGAGAGAGCCGCCAGAGAAGAAGAGAGGAAGAAAAAAGAAGCAGAGGAGGAATAAGGGAAGAAGAGAGAAAAGCATGAGCTAGCTCTCAAGGAGAAGGAACTCGAAGTGGAGAAGGCACGACAGGTGAACGCCGAAGCCCTAGCCATGCAGCCAGCTCCCAGCCCCACACCTACGGTGTCGTCCAGTCCTATATCCAGCATTAACGCTCTCATCCCGAAGTGGACTGAGGATGAGCCCGAGGCATGGCTGGAAGAAGTGGAAGCCGTATTCGAGAACTACCCTACCACTGAGATAGAGAGGGCCGCCCTGCTTGCCAAGCACCTGGATGACAGGCTAAGACTGCCCTCTGCTCACTGGATCAGGGTCAGCGAGGGGACCTGGTGGAAGTTCGCCGGGTCATTACAAAGGCCTATGAAATCACCCCGAGAGGTGGAAGCAGTGTTTCCGAGGTCAGGCAAAGGAATTGGTTGGGTGGGCCTGGGGAGATTACTCCTACACAAAATCCAAGCCGGGCAGCGGTGGCTTGACGCCACGTCGTGCACGAGTTCCAGGACCTGTTTAACCGGATCATGCTGAAGACCTCTACCAGTGTGTTCCTGGCCACTCGCAGTGCACCTTAACGACAAGCAACCCAAGAAACTTGCGGAAGCTTGTCGCCTGGCTGACGACTGGGAAACTTTCAACCCCTCTCACAGCACCACCCACCGACGCATAGTGCACCCGGTCCTCTCTCTGGATCCACACAGCCAAAGGAAGCCCACCAAGGCCACCCACGGACTTGCAACGTTTGCAAGAAAGTGGGTCACCTCGCAGCAGAGTGCCGCCTCAGAGCGCCTGCGAGCCACAAACCTCCTCAGAACACCCTCCTAGGCCACCGAATGGTCCTCAGCCTCCTCTCAAGACCAGTCAGAACGCCTTACGGAGACCAGCCCAGCAGAGGGACTCCTGCAGAGCCTGTGGGGCTACAGGGCACTACTCCCCTGGATATCCCGGTGCCCAAAGCACGTGCCTTCGACCAGGCACGTCCACCTGATCGTGCCACAACCCCCTCGGCAGTTATGCCCGAGTCCAGGTCTCACCCTGAGCGGGTTGGACCACTTCAGTCACAGTGGCACCCCTGGAGGCTCTACCCTGCCTGTGACTCTGCCAGTTACGGTAGATACCGGCTCCGATCTGTGCCTCATAGAAAGGGACCAAGTGCCACCCAGTGCCACCGTCGACGAGCACATCCGGTGGGCCATGACTTGGGTCGAAGGGCAGTCCAAGACCGTTCCCACAGTCGTCCTGCAGGTCACCACTCCTTGGTGCACCAAACCTCACCGCCTAGGTGTAGTGCGTACGATTCGGCATGGAGTAGGTTTCCTATTGGGACGGGACCTCCTCTGGGGATGTCCCTCCCTCACACCACTCCAGGCCAAGCTACCTCACCACATCAAATCACGGCCAGAGAGGACTCTTCACCTGTGCCAAAGCACACTGCCAGCCTAGGTGACTCCACAGATTCGCAACCTGTGGGGCCATCCTCGGCCTTACGTCCAATGCCACAGAAGATAAGTTCTCGAACCAGTTCTGTCGAGACTGTGGCCGTCAAGGGTTCATGTCTGCCAAACTACGTAGGGTGCGCGAATTACAATATTCCTGCCATCGCAATGGCAGTTACCAATCCTTCGTTACTAGGACCCCAGCTCAGGGCCCTATAACCGTCGCACCCCTCCAAGTTCATTATCCACCAAGCCATGTCAGAGCCTTTGATGACTCCAACGCTCAAATCTCTGATACGGAAGATCAAATCCCCGACAGGGGCTACCATTGATAGACGGCAACTGATCACGATTGAAGGCATCAATCATAGTAAGATGATCCTTCCCACCGTCCAATTGAGAGTCGTATGACCTCACCTTACCAAGGTATGTACACTTGCAGTTGCAAGCTACCTTCCAGGAGGTTACGACCTCATCCTAGGGCATGACCTGAAGTCTCCCATTACCAAGGGCCCGCTGAGAGGTATTGCACCTCCGGTACCCGCCACAGGTCCAATCGACCTCAACTCTCTGCCAGTGCCACTTGGCAGCACTGGCAGTGCCAAGCTCCGTCCAGCCTGGACGTAGAGCCACCACAGAACTTGACTTCTGCGCCTGGCCCCGAGCTAGTGCCGGCGCCTAACCTAACCAAGGATCCTCCTACAGGAGATCCTCCAACAGGCATGGAGCTTACCGCAGCCCATGGCCAATCCAAAGTCCATGAGTCTTCTTCACCCTCACCACTGTCGCCCGAGGATGAACCTCCGGCAGACCTCACATTCTCGCCTCCTCTGGAGAACCAGGAGCTGCCCGACCAGGAGTCAGCCTGGAGTTTTCCCCTTACGACGGCTGTCGCAGCAGCTGAAGTGAGGGCCTCCCCTGAAGTAGGTTCCACCTCTACGACGGTTGCTGCAGATACTGAAGTAGGGTGTTCTCCTGCAATCCCTCAGGCTACCACTGCCTCTGCTCCTGCCGGCGTTTCTTCGCCTTTCCCCAGAGTCGGTGCCTCCGTCTACTCCTAGGTACAGTGTCACATTCATTTGCAGAGTGATCCTGGCACCTACCCAGAGAAGGTAGCCAGATTGATTTCTGCCAGTAAAACTAACCCTCTAACCCCTAGCAATTGTAATAGTAACCTTCACTTAAATATAATTACCTCATTACATTTCCATCCTGGTAATGCACTAACCACTCATCATCCAATCACGCATCATTACCTCACCTCATGTATTTTAACAATTCCAGCGACACATTACTGCTGTGCGTACCACACTCTGGAATGATTGCGTCCCCAATTAACTGTATTGAGTAGGTTAGGCTAATGATTTAGTACCAGGGCATTAGGTTAGTAGCAAGTAGAATTTTCAAGTAACCTTCTCTAGGGGTAGAGTAGACTGTCGTCACAGACAACCCGTAGTTATTACTAGGCTAGACTACATTACTCCATTAAGTTAGTACACTTAGCATCTCCACCTATAAGTTAGGTAGGCCACTGTAGTTAGCTGTATCGCTGCTCTAAAAACTTCAAGTTGGAGTAGGAAGAACTGGGGTCAGTCGAGACGAATACTTACTTTTTAAAGCCAAGATCCTTCACGCCACCCTGAAAGGGAAGTGAATGCCATTCTTAAACAGGGCGGAGCTGTTACGCTTTATAGATCCGTTTCGTCTCCCCCGAAATTAATTAATTATTATGATTTGGCAAAACTGCAGCCATTTCCTCCAAATATCAGCTGTGATTTTTAGGAAACGCGGGGACCAAAACCCGCCAGCCAGAGGTAGGGAGTTCCCCAGTTTGGGGGAATGTAGTCTTTTGTCAGCTTTAGGGACGTATCTCGAAGGGAAGGATGTAGGCAGATTGGTACTTCTTAGACCTATATCTTAAGCTCTTTTTCCGTGACCCCTCTGCTGGCTGTATGTTCTGTTTCCAGGATTTGCTTGCTCATGGGGGGTTAAGCTGAATCCCAACACCCAAGCAAACCACCTGCGATCTGCCCCAGTCGTCTCGAGACGTTGACCTTTGGACGGATGTCCGACCACCTGCCTCCCATTTAGGCCTATCCACGGCGTACTGGCGCCGCACGCCCGAGCCGACAGACCTGGAACAAAGCCAGGCCACATTTTTCTACAAAGATCCATTGAACACGACATCCAGGTACGTCTTGTGAAACAGCATATTGCCAGTCACCTTACCTCCTATTATCTATTTGATCCTCATTTTCCAATTCAATTTCAAAACCAAAATGCAACTCATCCTTTTGTTCCCTCTCACTGCCTCATGGCCGCATGCTTCTTCCCTTGTGTGATCGTCCCAGACGAATGAAGTCATTGCATACCTCAGTGAAACATTAAAAGTTCCTTTTCCCCAGTGTTAGAGAACGAAATACTAATAGTAACTGATAAAAAGAACTCCTTTTTCTTTTATCTTGTTGTAATCTGGGATCCTTTTTCCAGATTCCCTGAGCACGTACGAAGTCTGTCTGCCCGCAAGTGTTGCATTACCCAAGTTTATGAAACCAGCTTGTATTAATCACATTTTAGCCAGCTATCCATTTGTGAGAGATTATAAGTCCCAACGTGGGGACCAATAGCAATTCACTTTTCTCCAGGCCAGTACGAGCCTTTTGTAAATAAATAGCTGTAAAGTAACGAGTTAAGTTTCTGGCGACCTATTCCTCTAGATTAAATATTCTATTAATAATCAGTTTTACGGTAAGTTCCATTAATTTCCACTTGTCCTCATTCAATTATTTCTGTTTACGTGTCGAGTCTCTCAAGGCCGGGGTAATACGTAAATATATATATATATCTATATATATGTATAACAGAATCACGAAAGTTAGGAACGTGATAAATCCATAAATAAAGATAAATGCCACGAAGGAAAAATAAACGAAGGAGTCTGCGAGATCTTTCGGCTGACAAGCCCTTTACTGAAGCAGCTACTGACAAAAATACGAGGAAAGACAATACAAGAAGGTTCGTATAACTGACAGATAGGGATTATAAAAGGATTAGTGCCTAGAATCCGACACACCTGGAAGATAAGAAACCTTCCCAAACAAGCATAAACAAAGAGTGCAATTAAAGGTTTAAGACAATCATCTTAGTTACAATCTCCAGACAATTAAAGGATTATAGGTGACACTATACGGAACCTGGTAGACAAAACCATATTCACAAAAAATGACAGACATCATTACAATAAAAAAAAAATTTTTTATAACTCTAAGGCAACTGATTTTTTATTTAAGTCAGTAATTATATATTTGAGGTCATTCTTAAACATGTTACAGATACAAGGGTCTAAATGAAAAGGCCACGACTAACATTGAAATTACAATGAAAAGTAAGTTGTATTAAAGCAATTCATAAAAGATGTCTTATCACGAAATCTTTTAGAATCTGCTTTGAATACAACTTTACTTTTCATTGTAAATTTTCAATGTTTTAGTCGTGGCCTTTTTCATTTAGACCCTTGTATCTGTAACATATTTAAGAATGACCTCAAATATATAATTACTGACTTAAATAAAAATCAGTTTGCCTTAGGAGTTATTAAAAAAAAAAAAAAAATTTTATTGTAATGTATGTCTGTCATTTTTTGTGAATATGGTTTTGTCTACCAGGTTCCGTATAGCTGTCACCTATAATCCTTTAATTGTCTGGAGATTGTATCTAAGATGATTGTCTTAAACCTTTAATTGCACTCTTTGTTTATGCTTGTTTGGGAAGGTTTCTTATCTTCAGGTGTGTCGGATTCTAGGCACTAATCCTTTTATAATCCCTATCTGTCAGTTATACGAACCTTCTTGTATTGTCTTTCCTCGTATTTTTGTCAGTAGCTGCTTCAGTAAAGGGCTTGTCAGCCGAAAGATCTCGCAGACTCCTTCGTTTATTTTTCCTTCGTGGCATTTATCTTTATTTATATATATATATATATATATATATATATATATATATATAGATATATATATATATATATATATATACACACAATATATAGCATTTATATGTACATTATATATATATATATATATATATATATATATATATATATATATATATATTATATATATATATACTATATACATGTATATATATATATATATATATATATATATATATATATATATATATATATATATATATATATATATATATATATATATGTATATATATATACATGTATATATATATATATATATATACTATATATATATAATATACCGTGTATATATAGATATATATATATATATATATATATATATATATATATGTGTGTGTGTGTGTGTGTGTGTGTGTGTGTGTGTGTGTGTTACAGTCAATATCTAAATCCAGACAATTTGGAAAGTGACTGATTTTTCAGCAGTTTGTGAATAGCCTGGTTCCTGGTTACCAGTCAGTTTATAAATCCGCTAAAAAAATCGTAGACAATTTACAAAATGACTAAAATTTTGACAAATTTTCTTGGCATATTGACTGAAATGATCCTGCTACGGGTCATAAATCCCAACCCCGCCCGGCCGAGGAAACGAACCCAGGGTCCTTGGTGTGTGTGCGTTTAACTAGCTGTTACCCTCTCAGTGTAGCACAAAGCTCATTATTTCCTAAAGATATTGACTCATATGAGGTAATGAAACTGACAGAAAAACAAAACCGTGCTCTTGAAGTAAAATTTTATTTTTTTCTAAAACCTATGTAACGATATATCAAAATTAGAAAATGAAAGTATAAAATATGACATTTTTAATATTATATCAGTTTTTTATTCTTACAATTCAAGCAGAGTGGCACCGACTATTGCACTTGTAACCTTCTTGTAACATTTACAGCGATTTGTTTGACACTGTTTCTTGCCTACACTACAGTTGCATTTAACATAACCTTGACCACCAAACCTAGATGATTGCTCTACTGCCTGACGTAGTCCTACCTCCTTGTCTGTACTCACTTTACCAATACTATACAGTTGCTGGCTGCAAATATCATATTGGCTCCTACTGTAGCGCCCCTGGAGTATTCCATCTCTCACGCCCTATCCGTACACTGTCATTTTCGCCTTTTTTTTCCCCCCCCCCCCCATTACGATCTAAGATAACACCGATAACATTTCGTGGATAACCTTTTCCTCGATCAACTAACGGGATGGGAATTGTCACGTTATCTCCTGGATTACCAGGACATGTTTTATACGACTATGTTTAACATGCGCTCAGCTTGAGCTAACTGACCAGCTGCTGCTATAGACCGTTGAAATGCTGTCTTCTTGGAGCTTATGAAGTCTTCCTTGAGGATTCTGGCCATAGGGTGGACTGTCTTGATAGGCAGAGCCCTCTGATAATAACAAAAGAAAACATTTAATAAATGGTGATAGACTTGCCATGTGGTTCGGAACTTAACTAAATTAGTTATCAGTTACCTTTTATAATTTTTTGTGAGTGTATGTATATATATATATATATATATATATATATATATATATATATATATATATATATATGTGTGTGTGTGTGTGTGTGTGTGTGTGTGTGTGTGTGTGAGTGAGTGAGTATTACTACCTGGCTGAGCGAAGTCCTCTGGCGAGTCATTTGGAGGAGTAGAGCATTCAGGTGAATCGTCTGGATGATCCATGCAACCCAGGTGGATCGTCTGGAGGTTTCGAGCTCTGAGGTGAATTGTCTGTAGTTGTTCATGAAGTTCTGAGGAGGTGAGAAGGACCTTGTTGGTGTATCGTTCGTTCATCGCGAGCTTAAAAAACACTGTAGATAATCTTCTCGGTCTGAGTTTCCGTGTTTCGCTGGCTTTTCCTCGGTCTGGGTTGATGCTTCACAGTATGTGGGTCCTTCTATCACCATTTCTTCGACGATTTCTTCCGGAGACTCTTCAGTTTGAGTTCCTGCCTCAACACGTAAAGCAGGAATAGATGATGCAGGGTTGGGGGAATAGACTTGAGGGTTGAGGGAGTAATCCTTAGGGGTCGTGGTGGGGGGGGGGGGAGTTGGAAGGGGTTCGAGGATTTGTGACCCGTAGCAGGGTAATTTCAGTCAATTTGCACGAAAAACTATCAAAATTTTTAGTCACTTTGTAAATTGTCTGCGATTTTCAGCTGATTTGTAAACTGACTGGGTGAACCAGGCAATTCACAAACTCCTGAAAATCAGTCTCTTTACAAATTGCCTGGATTTAGATATTTGAATCTTTAACAGATATATATATTATATATATATATATATTAGGTATATACATATATATTGTCCATACGGTTATTATAGGTATAAGCATATTATAGTTTACAAATATATGTATATAAATATATATGTCCTACGTGTACAAATATATGTATACGCATATTATAGGTTTATAAAATATATTGTATATATAAATATAAGATAACCACAAATTGTAAAATTATATCCCAAACCCTCAGGAGTTATTCATTTGAACCATCATTATTAAAAAGAAAACAAAAAGTCATGTATCTGTCATTCAGAAATAATACAGTACCACCCCCGGAAAAAAAAAAAAAACCTGAAAAACCAATGTACTACAATACACGACATGAGTTCTTACGTCGTAACAGATTGAATTTAGAATAGATATAAAACCCTCCTTGAGAACGGGCGGTTAGCGTCACCTCGTTCTGATAATCCGGATGCGAGTTCGCTATGTTAAGAGGGAGGGCATTGTGGTATATAACAATTGTAAGTATGTGCTGGAAGAAAAACCTTCATCAATACAGCTTTTATTGAAGATAATGACGTTTATTTTGTATAGAAGTTTCTCTATTTTTCTTATTACTGACTTTTCTCTGTACTCAAGTTGGCTATTTAAACGCCAAATGGGGGATCATGTCAAAGGCGTGGTATTTGTCAAATGAAATATATACAAAAATGTAATACAAATTGGATCGTTAATCTTAATCGACAAAAAGAAGAATAGAGAAAACTCATATACAAATTAAACGCGGCTGAAATAGCCATTGTTCTCAATAAAACCTGAATAATAATTATGCTCATAAAGTATTGAGTGCCATCATTCCCGAAATGGAATGACAAGTTCTGACGGGTAAGTAGGAACTGCATGACTGGAATGAAGGTTGAGCGAAAACATCGCCCTTTGAGATAGAACTCGTACCCAGTTTTCCAGATGAAGGCTGGAAATAGAGTTTCATTTCAGGGTATTATTAATCTTCCTCCCTTCCCCCCCACCCCCGCTCCTTTTTTATTTTTTTTCGTCCGCTAAAATTATTAATCAACGAAGTCGAATGTAAATGTCATGTAATATAAACTCCAGCTTTGATATTACACGGAAGAGGACTGCATAAAGTGGAAACCGCCCTTTTTTTTTTTAGCACATGAAAGGCAATAGAATTTAGAAAAGTGTGGTGTATGTCTGTTGATACGATCCGTTTCATTTTTTTTAAACAAAAGGCGGGAAATGTGATTAGGTAAATTGAACTCCTGATATGAAGGGATTATTGGTTTTCGAAACATAAAACGGTTCCTGGAGTGTTTATGTTGGTATATTTATCATGATTTCTTTTGAATGTGTGATCTCAGATATTCAGGCATTAAGGTTTGTATAAATTAATTAGGGCATGGCATCATAATTATAAGAGCATTTTTTGGTGCTTTGATGACATTGTAATATTCATCTTGGACAACCATGTGATTATACTTACATATCAAACTCATACATTTTATACACACACACATACATATATACATACATACTGCATACATATATGTTCTGAAAGCATCACACAAAATGTGGAAAAATTTATCTTGCCAAAAGAAAAGAAAAAAAAAAAAAATTGTGAAGTGTGCAGAGAAGATAAAGTCTTCTTCACCGAACAGAGCAAATTTCGCGTTATACTATAACCTCATATTCAAATATTTTTTCAGTCTCTTTTTTTAGCAAACATTTCCTATATTGTCTTGAATCAAATAGGAATCGGAAAGAGAATATTTCGAGTTAGTTATTTCATAACCTTACTTTCAGACACTTAACTTTTTTTTTTTTAATTTGCTTGGTTTTTTTTCAGATATTTCCTAGCCATTGCTTTTAGCAAGCACTTTCTACTTTGTATTAAATCAACATAGATCTACTGGACAGGGAGGGAAATTTTCGACTTATTTCCAAACCATTTAATGTCTTCCAATTTTCTCGGGCTTTATTTAAGATATTTTTCTAGCAATTACCTTTTAACAAAAGCTTTTCCATACTGTCCTAAAAACCCATATAGAAAATTCTTCTGTTAGTTTACAATCTCAATCGGTCACTTGCAGCGAGACATTACATCAATTCCTTGTAATAGAAATTTCACAAATGTTTCTTGGTTGTTTTTGTTTTAATTTTTTCCAGATTAAAAACTTTGTTTTGATCTAAATAATAAATAGTAACTAATACTTTACTCCTTGTTTATCATGTGCTAATAGAAAAAATTAATCTAGTATATTCTTACTTGCTTTCAAAGCTGACTAGAAACAGCGGCCCCATATAGAAATGGAAAAAGCTGAAGGCAAAGAAGAAGATTCTTACTTACTTTGAAATTTTAACAGTTTTAACCTTCAACTATTTCAGCTTTTAAAACATTCCCGCATAATCAAAATAGCACATCCTCTCTATTCATTACTCCACCTTCGACTCGGCACTTACAAAACATATTTCCCATTGCGCCTTAATTATTCACAACCATTATAAAATCACTACCTACAAGGGCACGAAAATGCACAAATTATATCATTAGTGTCCGTTGATGATCTCTTAGAGGGTCTGTTAAAGGGAACGGTTTTACGTGAACTTAATCACACGAACCACTTTTGAGTTCTGCTAATGAGTTTCTAATTTGCTCCTGCCTCTAGAGGAGGACAAATTGACGAAGAGTAATTGCTCCTGATTTGAGTTACTCCCGAGTGCCTTTCATGATACTTAAGATTATGGAATAAATAGTGGAAAGGCGTTGATTCGTACTCCAGGGAAATCTGAACAAAGGCGATGGAATATCCATCCCAGGAGGGAAGTACAAAGGTGATAATTCCAAATTGTGAACAAATCCAGTTTCTCTCTCCCATAAGGGGAATCGAACCCACACATGCTAGCTAGTTTGAAGGCTGATAGATTTCAAAAAAGGGGATTGAACCTACACATAGTACATTAGATAGAATGAGGAGGTCCCTGCAACCCACAATACCATCTTCAAAGTATTGGGAGTTACGAAAATCCAACGCTAGGGGTGTGCGGGTTTGAACCCCAGACACAGTTTGATTAGTTTTCCAGTTTTTCATAAAGGTTAAAGCATTCTATGACCCATTTTATCTATAGGGGTTCAGATGAAGTTTAAGTATATATCAAATGTACATATACACATACACGCATATATATAATGATAAATATTTCAGTATGCTCATACAGATACGAAGATGCACAAATACAAAGTAGATTGAACAATGAAACATTGCCTTCCCTCATCCGAAGGAAAGTAAAACAGAAAGAAAAGGAGAGATATAATCGAAATAACGTAAGAAAACAGAACGAATGCCCACCAACTCGTAACCCGAGCATGAACCCCAGTCCTTCCACTGTAGTACCTCTTTTCCAAATTAACCCTCCCGGTCATCTGTTTCGTCCACTTTGTGAAAACGTTTATTGGAATCCCCGCTTCCCTAATCCCCTTTCATTTATGGCCTCTTTCATTTCCCAACCTAATGGCTATCCCAATACCGAAATACAAAAGTACCAAGGAAAGATCTTTTGTGCTAATGTGTTATTGGAAGCGAAGAAGCGGGGGATATGTTAATTGTTGTTAGCACCGAAGAAAATTGAAAGACCGCTTCCAAAATGATAACAAAATCCGGAGTTTTAATTCTGAAATTATTATGACTCTTGGAACGAAGTAACCGTTTTGAAAATAAATCGTAATATAAATATTCAAATTAGATATCGTCACGCCAACTACTAATTCGTATTGGTGAATCGTAATTATTTAAGGGTTCATTTCTAATGTCATCTCACTAAAATGAGAATCTCGGTTACTTGATTGAAATAATTCTCTCAAAAAAGTATATCATCCAGGTCATTTATATCAACTGGTATTTTTTGGTGTAAAATGAAACGAATGAGAATTTTGATTCATTAAGAGCAAAACGTTCATGATTTTATTGCACGTTTTAATTTCCATTATCTGTCTGTAAAAAGATTTTATGACACATCAAATAAGAAAAACAAAACCGATAGATATTATTTTATGCAATGATATAATTTTATTCTCGAATAATCAAATACTATACCAGTACATTTACCCAATAATATGTTCCAAAGGAGTTTTTGTGGAAGAATGCATTTACTATGTATTTCTTTTCAAGTTACCTTTCAGTCTTTCCTCGAAAAATATCACGGAATTCTTTCACGGTATTTCCCCTCAATAAAAAAGAGGAAAATAAAAGAGAAAAACGACCTGTAATATGTTTTTATTATAGACAAAACGAGGGTATCTATAAAGAGAAAATCAAAGTAAATAGAAGGCCGTTTGAAAACGTCGAAGATAAAAGATTGTTGATGTTGACCTTCTATAGAGACTATGGGCATCTCTCTCTCTCTCTCTCTCCCTCTCCTCTCTCTCTATCCTCATTCTCTCTCTCTCGTCTCTCTCTCTCTCTCTCTCTCCATATATGTCGTCTCATCCTCCAGCAGGTCTCTATCGCTATTTTAAAAACGGCTTGGACATCGAATTTGAATGGCTATTTGTACGGTTTCATTTTCAAAACATTAAGCTTTCAGATTTTGTTGTCTTGGTCGCAGTCTTTAGTTTTACTTCGGTAGTGACAGCAATTAACACATCTCAAACTTCCTCACTTCCCATAACACATTAGCACTAAAGATCCACTAACGATAATGAACACATTCCCATTTCTTCACTTTTCATAAACATTAATGCAGAAGATCTCACCTTAGGTACTTTTTTACTTCAGTATGGGACAGCCATTAGCTGGGAGATGAAAGGGGCCAGAAATGAAAGCCATGGCCCCCTGCCCCCTGCACCCTCCACGAACACCAACCCCAGACGGATTAAGGAAGCAGAGACTCCAATAAACGCTTTCACAAAGTGGACGAAACAGATGACCATGGAGGTTAATGGAGGAATGAAGTACACTGGAAGGACAGGGATTAATGGTCTGGTTACGAGTTGTTGGGCATTCATTCTGTTTCTGTGTTATTTCGACTTCCTATCTCTCTCTCTTTTTTCTATGCGCTTTTCCTTCAGATGAAGGGAAGTAATGTTGGTAATCTTTCATTCCTTAATTTGTTTTCGTGCATCTTTATATTTGCATTAGATACAAAGATATATGATGTCATGTACATGAACATCATATTCTTTTGAGCTTGAATTTCAACTTTGTGGCTCCTTTGTGTTTTCCATATGAACTGGTTGTTTATAATTACTGATTAATTAAAATAATAATAATAATAATGACTTGTGAACTTGTGAAGAGGAATGCGGTTATTTACACATCAATTTACAATGACACAGAATCAACAAATAAATGAACGTAAAGAAAATCTCGGTTCATTAGCCGAATACTGAACAGAATGCAGTCGTGAAATAGTATGAGAGGGCATAAGTATGTGGGTAAGACATATAACGAAATAATATAGGAATAAATATAAAAAAAGGAAGGTACCTATGTTAAAAAAAAACAAGGCCATCGAAAATAGATCTATCTTAAGGTGGTCCCGGAATAATGATGTATAAGCCACGACTCATGAATCTTTAACCATGGCTATGTGGTGGCCTGGCCTATATCGTTGCTAGAGGCACTATTATGGCTACCTCTAACCTTAAACAAAATACAAAACTATTAAGGCCAGAGGGCTTTAATTTGGTATGTTTGCTGATTAGAGGGTAGATGATAGTGATACCAATTTGCAGCCCTCTAGCCTCAGTAGTTTTTTAAGATCTGAGGAGGACAGAAAAAGTGCGGACAGAAAACATGTGGAAGGACAAACAAAAGCAAGCACAATAGTTTTCTTTTCCGAAAAATAAAAATAAAAAAATGGTTGAAAATTAAATAAAGGGGGAAAAACGTTAGATCATACTGTAATAAGTGCATGAAGATATGATACATCGACAAGTAACAGGGTGCTTAAAATTAAACAACGAAGGTTAAAATCATTCTTTAGATGCGAGAAAAATACTTATATAACAAATAATGCAAAAGTGGTCTTTTCAGAGCGAGGAAAGAATTATTATTTTGAAAATAACAGGTGGATAACAGCGTAGGGATATAGAAAGTCACACGAAAGGGTCATGAAAAAGTAATATACAATAGTGGGACAATAACGAAGAAATTAAACTCTTGGAAAGGCACAGTGGAGAATATTAAAACAAGTTTGAAGAAATGTCTCAGGCAGGATGATAAAGTAGCCACGTGAGTTTTAAAAGAGTTAGAGAAGAAAGGCTTCGTCCGGAAAAATATGGAAAGAGAAAAAAGAAAGGGAAAACAGAGAGAAGAAAATCCAATAAACTGCAGCAAAAAAAAAAAAAAATAATGAATGGCTTTTAAAAGACAGATGGAAAAAGAAAGTTGTGGATGATCAGGATACTTGAGACAGATGTATATATAATATATATATATATATATATATATATATATATATAGTATATATATATATATATATATATATATATATATATATATATATATGTGTGTGTGTGTGTGTGTGTGTGTGTGTGTCTGTGTGTGTGTCTGGGTGTGGGTGCGTGTGTATTTTCTTTTATTTCTGCAAGAGGTCTGCAATCAAACGCTTGCAATTACCGTCCATTCAATGGCAGAGATTCGATCAGATCGTCGAAACAAACAATGGATTTCTTTTATTCCCAGGCTCTTTCTGTCAAATTGTTTTTCCTCGAGAGAAAACTTTCGAGAATAGCTTTTCAATAGCTGATTTCGGAAGTCCTCCTTTACCAAGCACCTCTTGTTGAAGGCCTCAGAGCGTTTGTCGTCCTTTACCAACATTCGAGTTCTGTTTTGTCTCGCTCAGCTGTTCTTGTTTTCTGTCGTAAAATGTGAGACAATATGCGGATTCTTTCCTACTTCCAAATGAGCACCATATTCTTTGGAAGCTTGAATTTCAAGTCGATGGCCCCTGTGGTAGGCTTATTCTAGTATATGAATAAGGTTCATCTCTGAATAATAATAATAATAATAATAATAATAAGTCTTATTGAAGATATTGCTGCATCAGCTGCATTCAACTTGTAAATAGTCTTCTCTATTTTTCTAATAATAGCTTTCTCTCTGCTATTGCAACTGGCGAGTATTGCGCCGATATTACTCATCAGGAGCAGTCAATTCCAGGGATAATTGTCACAAATTTATTTATTTATTACAGTAAATGAACAAATAGGTCAAAATATAAGTTAATATATTGGCCAACGCTTCTCTCGGTATCATCCGAGTATGATCACGGCAGTGGATCGGAGCAGACTGTTGTTGCTGTCAGGATCTACTCAATATATAGCGGCAGGTCAGCAGGGGTTCAACCGCTAGCTGCGTTTTCATTGGCCGGTGGCGAAATGCGTCTCCCGCCATTGGTTGAACGAAGTTTTCTTCAAGACGCTTCTCGTCGTTGAAGGTTGCGAAGTTGAAGCCTAGCAGACCGTCGAGGCTGGGGCAAGGCTTCCCTGGGCGTTGTGTCACGACGGGTCGCGATGTCATTGGCTGCTGGGCTGCTCGTCTCATCTGGTATTCTTAGATCGGGGGTGTCGCTCGGTCTGGTATTACTTGTATTTATACACTAGGTTTTCCTTAAGTTGGTGTGGAAGAGCACTTCCTGCGTCGTATTCAATGAGGGCTTCTCTGCTGTATGAGGAGTGCCTCGAGGAGTCGCAAGCGTCGCTGGTCAGGAGCCCTCCCTATTATCTTTATATTCTTGATAATACCGTCGCGGGACATAGCTTCCTGGTGTGCTGTCATGATATGGTTTTTTAATCGCTCCTTCTTTGTACGTGCAGGAAATCCTCTTGGACAGTCTCATAGAAGTCATACCAACGTAAGAGCCGGGACATCCACGGACGGGGCATACGAATTGGTAGACTACATTCGACTGTTTCAAGAGGTCTGCAAGACTCATAAACGCCCGCCGTATGAGTCACCTTCCCAGGAACCAATGAAAACCCAACCTGCCTGAGAGATGCGCTGACCATACTCAAGAGCCCGCAACATCATGATATAAGAAGAAGGACTCGCCACTGGAGTTACGGGCTGCTCTGTGAGCAAGAGCCCGTGCTGCACAAGGCCAGCTTAATCTTAAAACAACAACAACCACTGGAAGTCAGTCCCTCAGCAGGTCATCGCTGATAATGTCCTGTGGATCAGGAAGAAACGTCGAATTGGAGAGAGAGAAGAGAGAGAAGAGAGAGAGAGAGAGAGAGAGAGAGAGAAAGAGAGAGAGAGAGAGAATTGTATAAGCAACAATAAACCAAATGACTCACCGAATTTGATACCATGCCCTTCGGTGCGCTGCTCGCCATTCTATGCAACAACGAGAAAGCCGTCATCAGAAAGATAGAGAAGACTCTTTACAAAATTAAATAGTGCTGAAGCAGCAGTCATTTTAAACAAATTAATAATAATAATAATAATAATAACGAGAAGAATGAATAACTCATTGATGTCGGAATACTATGGGACACCAAAGTTGAAGAGAAAGAAAGGGAAAAAATAGATAAGTATCAAGACCTAAAAATAGAAATAAGAAGGATATGGGATATGCCAGTGGAAATTGTAACCATAATCACAGGAATACTAGGCACCTGGACCGCCCAAGATCCCTGAAAAGGAATCTGGAAAAACAACTAGAGGCTGAAGTAGCTCCAGGACTCATGCAGAAGAGTGTGCTCCTAGAAACAGTGCACACAGTAAGAAAAAGTTGATGGACTCCTAAGGAGGCAGGATGCAACCCAGAATCCGCACTGTGAAATACCACCCACTCGAACTGGAGGGCAAAAAAAAAAAAAAAAAAAATGATGTTAATAATATTCCAGTTAATTTTTTCGGGGGAGTTTTGTTTCCACTTTTGTTAAGTTAGTTAATATCCTTGAAATATCTGTAACAAAGTAGGATAAGATTATTTAGGAAAAGGTGTAACTGACGCATACTCGCGATTATGTGTTGAACCAGTACCTTTCGTTGGATAATCTCAAAACCAGAATAAAATGAATAACAACACGAAAATGAAAGACATTTCTTGGAGACTTAGAAGTGATTTAAGAGACATTATTTACAATTAGGACTAAAACTCGAAAGCGGTAAGGTCAATCTTCTACTGCCATTCGTAAATCGGGTTCTATTGCTGAATTTCAACATCGCGACCCCCCCCTGAAAAACGTATCTTCCTTGAGGTTTATCACTGACCGAAACTCACTTGAATATGAAGTTTCTCTTGTCCGGTTAAGGGAAGTTCTTCGCTCATTTACGTCTGCATAATTTCAGACACCAAAACACTTGAAGTGGAAGGTGATGTGAGATTTACATTCACAGTTATTCGTGGTTCCTTTCCTTCCCCTTTTTTCCCCCCCCCCCCTCCCCAACAACCCCAACACCCCGGATTCCACACAGAGTCCGTCCTAACCTTCTTAACCCGCTTAACTTAACCTAATCTAAAATAACCCAACCCTAATCTAACCAACCTAATTTAACGTAACCTACAATGGAAGCATAAGTGCTACCATAAGTGATTTATATTATGTAGGTTTGAGGGAGGAACCCCATTACCATATTCGGGGTTATGCAGGCATAAGACTGGTGTAGGAAGAGTCTTATGAGGAGAGTCGTTTCAGCCATGAGAACGCTATGAACTACAGAATCTATTATTATTATTTATTTGTTTGTTTCTATAGTGTTTTTACGTTGCATGGAACCAGTGGTTGTAAGAGCAACGGGATCAACGGCTTTACGTGACTTCCAGACCCACGTCAGGAGGGAACTTCTATCAACAGAAATACACATCTTTAACCCCTCAATGGTATGTATGAGAATCGAACTCGAGGCCACCGAGGTGGCAGGCGAAGACCATACCGATCATGCCACTGAAGCGCTATTATTATTATTATTAGCAGTAGTAGTAGTATGAAACCTATTCACACGGAACATTCACACAGGGGGCCATTGACTTGAAATTCAAGCTACCAGTGAATGTTGGTTTCAGCCTCCCACCGCAGACCAACACACACTGCGGCAGTAACTGATCTTGATTTAGAGCCAGTGATTTTTTCATCACTCTGGGGAAGACGCGAACCTTCGACATCTGAGTAGCATTTCAAGACACTAAACAGCAATCAAAGAGAATATCTATGTGTCGTTCTTTATAAACTATAAGCAAGGGACAAGTCAGTCTCAAAGATCTTAGGGGTAATAAGCAATACTCCTAACTAAACTCAACATTCCTTTCCTCCAATTTGAGAAGGTAGAATAATGTATAATACATATTACACCCTCTTTCTCTAATCATGCCTTTGCTTATGATTAAACTTTCCATCTATCTCAACTCTCACCCCTCAGTATCTCCTTCATCCTAGAATCGTCAGCTCTTCTAAAACTTATAAAAAGGATTCCCAATTAGTAAGACCAGGACCCTACTTGTTGACTGCTTGGCAGGAAGAGTGTTAATGGAGTACTTGGGACTTTGTGGACACCCTGTACAAAGCAATAAAATCCTTTTAAAGGAAGTGGGTATCAAACCATTCAGAAATTATTGCTCTGGAGAATGTCATTTTGGCTGGGTGCTGGACAAGGCTCTCAAAAAGGGTAATAAAAAAATAACCCATTGTTTTTTATTTTAGAAACCAATAACAGTTAGGCCATACCTTGTATATATATGTATATATATATATATATATATATATATATATATATATATATATATATATATATATATATATAAATAGTAAACTCTGTTTCTTTGCTAACGGTTATGTATTGGATCAAGAGTCAGCAAAAGATGTAGGCTTGATGCCACAGGTTATTTTCACTCTTTTTTTAGCTGGAATGTCATCCTTCATATCTACACAAATACAACAATTGTAGCAAAATCACATATCTCTCCAATCCTTATGGCTTCATAAATCAAACCCTGGAATGTTATGAGAAACAGGTTTTTCTTATCTGAAAAAAAAGGAAATAATTTTTCGTAAACAAAGTAAAAAAAAAAGTTCCACGCACTAGCAATGCGAATAGTTAATAGCGACACAGTAGGCATAAAAACAAGATCTTTTTATTTTAATTCAGGTATTGACTTTGTTTAAATATGATAAAAGTAATTTAGCTTATTCATGCTTTTGCAGTAACTATAACATCCTTACTGTCACAGGCCATAATTTCGAATAAACATCTCATACACATTCTTGATGTCCAGATTATTGTTATATGCTCTCAATGAAACGGTCATTGGAATTTATTATTACAATGCTCTATGATTTCACAAAACTCTTTAGTCCATCAGCACTAACTTGGTTGCAATGTTAATAGTATTTTTTGTGTACGCTGTTGCTGAAAGTTGTCCATACTTTTGCTACAAACGTTAAAATATAGGAGGATTTATTTCACCTAATTTTCACCATTCTCCATATTATAAAGCTTCTCCCAACCAACAAAAATTTAAGTTCTTGTATTATATCTTATAGTTTTTTGGAATGTTTCGATATCGTTGATATAAGACAGCGTAAAAAACATCTGGGTTTTTTCCCCTACTCAAATGCCTGTTATTATAACTTACATAATCACTTTTTTCCCTTGTATAAAGATCACGGCTGGCTGTAACAGTAAATGATGAGGGGCCCTTATGTAGTTTTGAATGGATACCGAGTGTTCTGTGGACATAACTATTAGCATAATAGTACTCTTAACAGTGTAATCACTGTGACGTATTCTCGACTTTATATACAGTCTTCTTCTTTGCCTTCAGTTTTGCTCATTTCCATATGGGGTCCCTGTTTCCTATCAGCCTTCTCAACCTTCCTCTGCCCAGTGCATTCTGACTTCTTAAATTTGCTATTTCATCTTTCCATTTGAACCCTCCACCTCCTTCCTTTTCATAACCCCTTTACACACATGATCATCTTATCTCCACATGACATGACCAAACCGCTGTATAGTCTTCTTTCCTGAGCCTTCTTTCATACTTCCTCTGCCTTAACTGTTCCTCTAATAAATTCATTTCTGATCCTATCTCTTCTTGTGACCCAAAATATCCATTCTTTTATTCATGTATACTACAGTACCAGATCAAAGTTTCCCTTCATCATCTTTCTTCTTCACGAATCTTAGTAACTGTTGACTTTATATGCATTGCTATTCAGAATTATCATAATATTTCATGACCTTTGTTTTCAGTCCTTTATTGGGAATATGAGCCTTCCTTTCCTAATGAGTTTCTGTAATCAATGCGGTTTTTAAGTCTTAGTTAATGAGCTATTTGACGGTAGACTTGTATTGGTAGTGTCCCTGCAGACACTAAATCAACTCTATCTCTTAGGATTAAACTGGTTTTATACAAGACAGCGTTCAGGAGTAATGAGTTTTGCAAAACCGATGCAATAGAAATATTGTTGTTAGAGAAAGGGAAGACTTAAATTTTTCCATGAGATGTATTATCATTGATAATTGGGCAGCGTTATTATTTCTGTAGATATTCAATTGTGAGTAAACAAGTAATGACTACTCAGCTAATTGCACGTAGTTCATTATCATAATTCTAACACAGAGCATAATTTGGATATAATCTTATTAAGAGCTCTTGCAACGGGACAAAAAATTCTTTGCCAATTGTTTATTAATTTTTTCAATTCATTTCTTATTTTTATTAATAAGTTAGTTCTTCTTTCTTTATTTCCCATTACCTTCAGGTACTTCCTTCTAATGAAC
>NC_061108.1:1245194-1259380 GCF_015104395.2 Macrobrachium nipponense
ACGACGTTCCTGGATTTGAAAGGATCCATGGGTTCGCTCCCTGGTCCAGGAAAGTCTATTATCGAGAAAAAATTCCCCTTCGGTTAAGCATATATGAAAATATAATTAAATTTCCGAGGTAGAGCGAATTAGATATTAAAGGACATTGTAGCTCGATATACGTATAGATATATATATATATATATATATATATGATATATATCTATATATATATATATATATATATATAGTATAGATATATATATATATATATATATATATATATATATATATATATATATATATATCTACTATATATATATATATATATATATATATATATATATATATATATATCGAGCTACAATGTCCTTTAATATCTAATTCGCTCTACCTACGGAATCGGTATTATAATTTTCATATATGCTTAACCGAAGGGGAATTTTTTCTCGATAATAGACTTTCCTGGACCAGGGAGCGAACCCATGGATCCTTTCAAATCCAGGAACGTCAGTGAAGCTTTTACATACTACACCACTGACGTTTCCTGGTTTTGAAAGGATCCATGTGTTCGCGCCCTGGTCCAGGCAAGTCTATATCGAGAAAAAAATTCCCCTTCGGTTTAAGCATATATGAAAATATATTAATTCCGAGGTAGAGCGAATTAGATATTAAAGGACATTGAAGCTCGATATACGTATATATATATATATATATATATATATATATATATATATATATATATATATATATATATATATATATATATATATATATATATATATATAGATATATATATATATATATATATATATATATATATATATATATATATATATATATATATATATATATATACGGGACACCTTGTGACCAAATTATTGTCACTGTATTGGGCAAATATGGTCACTATAGTGGTAAAAAAGATCACGTATTGAAGAAAAATTGTCACTATAGTGGTAAAAAAAGTCACCTTCTGGTCCAACAATGGACACCGTAGTGGCCCAAAAAATGGTCACTGTAGTGGCCTAAAATATGGTCATTGTACTCGCCCAAAAAGTTATTACTGTAGTGGCCCAAAAAATGGTCACTGTAGTGGTCCAAAATTGGTCACTGAATTGGCCCAAATATTGGTCACTATAGTGGCCCAAATATTGGTCACTATAGTGATCATTATGATGGCCACATTATACTGTTGTGGCCCAAAAATGATCACTGAAGTAGCCTAAATAGATGGGCACTGAGGCGGCCACCAAATTATCACTGAAGTGGCCAAAACAAGTAACCGTAGTGGCCCTAAAATGGTCACCGTAGTTGCCCAAAAATGGTTACTGTAGAGGCCTGAAGATAGTCACCACGGACAAAGATACTACTAGAATGCGGGGCAATAGAAAGTTATAATACCGATATACGAATTCATTTATTTATGTATTTATTTTAATTTTTATTTATTTATTTTTTTATTTCATTTATCTATTTATTTTGCAACGAAGGGAACCCGCATTTCCATTAGGATAGTAAGTCACATTATTTGATTTTCTTGTTTACTTTTTCAAGTATGCACAGAATGTGATATTGCATGCAACTTCTCGGAAGAGATATAGCATGGAATACAAATTTGTAAATATATGCTCACTACAAGACTTATTTTTGCGACCACTCACACAAGAATCTGCATATGGCAAGCGTTACCTCACTGTATTAAAATATTTCACTAAATCCTTATGTTTTAATTTATGAGTCACTGAAAAATAACAAGAGACAGACAGATTGACAAGCATGCTTACCTAGCAAAGCAATAACAAAGTACGGCAAAAATTCCTGAAAATTAAATGATAAAAATTAACAATAATATGAAATACCTGATGAACGTCATATCTCGAGCAAGCAAACGAAAATGGCAGAAACGAATGTCCTCACTTCCTTCAGTCATAATTACGAATTTGAAACTTTCTGCCTTTTCCTAATTTTAGCAGCAAATGAGGCCCAAGATTGGAGCCTCTTGGTCTTGGGTCGGGAAGGAAAAGTTGGCTGGAACGATTCTCAAATGACTGATGACAATTTAGACTATTTACATAAAAAAATTTATACCCGTTTTGAGTGCTTCATAAATCAGAGTAGAATCATCATATAACTATTTGTTTACAAATAACTTTCAACGCAGAAATTTTAACTCTTATTTTGCTTATGAACGATTATTTTCATCGCAAACTCGATGGAGTTGGTCTTGTCAAACAGGAATTGTTTAAAAAATAAGCAACACGCCCTCCCCACAATAAATAAATAAATAAAATTAATAAAAAAATAAATGATTATACACAATTTGTCTTAATAAAAGGCCCTATCAGACTTATTATACAAGTCAACCTGTTCATAATATTGGGCTTGAGCAGTGAAGGAAACCATATGAGTATGTGATTGTTACACTTTAAAATGAAATACGAAAACTCATTACGTTAAAAGACCAATATATATATATATATATATATATATATATATATATATATATATATATATATATAGATATATATATATATATATATATAATATGATTTTGATTTTGCATACTCCAGTTTCCCCTCGATGTGAATTTTGCCGATGAAATCAATATTTCGGTCGTAGAGTAAATAATTTCCATAAACAGCAGAGCTTTTCCGAGCTCAAACAGAAATTCGAATTCATTAGCAGGTGAGCGAATGAATATTTTAAAACATATTCATATATATTTTCAATAAATCGGAAGCGATACCTTCCAGTTTATAGTGTAGCAGAAAATTCCCCGTTATGAATTTCATAATTCAGTTCGGTGAATTCACACAATTGGTTTATTATTATTATTATTTTTTTTTTTTTTTTTTTTTATTTTTTTATTTTTTTTGCTCTATCACAGTCCTCCAATTCGACTGGGGTGGTAGGTTTATAGTGTGGGGTTCCGGGTTGCATCCAGCCTCCTTAAGGAGTCCAACACTTTTCTTACTATGTGCGCCGTTTCTAGGATCACACTCTTCTGCAGAGTCTGGAGCTACTTCAGCCTCTAGTTTTTCTAGATTCCTTTTCAGGGATCTTGGGGATCGTGCCTAGTGCTCCTATGAGTTGTGGGTACGATTTCCACTGGCATATCCCATATCCTTCTTATTTCTATTTTCAGATCTTGATACTTATCCACTTTTTCTATCTTTTTCTCTTCAACTCTGGTATCCCATGGTATTGCGACATCAATGAGTGATACTTTCTTCTTGACTTTGTCAATCAACGTAATGTCTGATCTATTTGCACGTATCACTCTATTCGTTCTGATACCATAGTACTAGAGGATCTTTGCCTGATCGTTTTCTATCACTCCCTCAGGTTGGTGCTCGTACCACTTATTACTGCAAGGTAGCTGATGTTTCTTGCACAGGCTCCAGTGGAGGGCTTTTGCCATTGAGTCATGCCTCTTTTTTTACTGGCTCTGTGCAAGTGCCGGGCATTCGCTTGCTATGTGGTTTATGGTTTCATTTTTCGTATTGCACTTCTACATATGGGAGAGATGTTATTTCCGTGTATTGTTCTTTGAACATATCTGGTTCCTAGGGCCTGATCTTGTGCCGCTGTTATCATACCTTCAGTTTCCTTCTTTAGCTCTCCCCTCTGGAGCATTGCCATGTGTCATCGCTGGCTAGTTCTTTAGTCATTCTTATGTATTGTCCGTGCATTGGTTTGTTGTGCAGTCCTCTGTTTCTGTCTGTCATTCTCCTGTCTCTGTATATTTGTGGGTCTTCGTCTACTTTTATTAGTCCTTCTTCCCATGCACTCTTTTAGCCACTCGTCTTCACTGGTTTTCAGATATTGCCCCAGTGCTCGTTCTCGATGTTGACGCAGTCCTCTATACTTAGTAGTCCTCTCCCTCCTTCCTTTCGTGTTATGTATAGTCTGTCCGTATTTCCTCTTGGGTGTAGTCCTTTGTGTATTGTCATATGTTTCCTGGTTTTTTTTCTGATCTATGCTGCGGAGTTCTGCCTTCGTCCATTCCACTATTCCTGCCGCGTATCTGATTACTGGCACTGCCATGTGCTTGTTTATGGCTTTTATCATATTTCTGGCATTGAGTTTTGACTTGAGTATCGCCTTGAGTCTCTGCATTTATTCTTTCTGATCGTGTCCCTTCATGTCCTGGTGTTTTATATCCCCTCCTTCCATTATTCCTAGGTCTTTGTATCCCAGTCTCATCTATGTGTTGATGTGCTCCCACTGGTAGCTTTATCCCTTCAGTTCTCGTTACTTTGCCTTTTCCTTTTTGTATGTTGACTAAGGCGCATTTTCTATTCCAAACTCCATCCTGATGTCCCCAGATACAATCCTTACAGTCTGGATTAGGGTATCTATTTCCTTGATGCTCTTACCATACAGCTTGATGTCGTCCATGAACATCAGATGGTTGATTCTGTTGCCTCTTTTCTTGAGTTGGTACCCAGCATCCATCTTCTGTAGTACTTTGGTCATGGGAATCATGGCTACTACAAAGAGTAGTGGGGACAGTGAGTCGCCCTTGGAAGATCCCTCTCCTGATCCTTGCCACCAATATATTTTCAGGCATTCTATTAGCCATGTGTGTGGTATCATGTCGAAGGCTTTTTATAGTCTATCCATGCATGCTTAGGTTGGTTTTCCTTCTCTTACTGTTCTTCATTACCATTTTGTCTATTAGGAGCTGGTCTTTTGTTCCCTTACCCTTCCTTCTGCAGCCTTTCTGTTGGTGGGGGATGGTGTTTGTCTCCTCTAGGTACTTTTGTCATGGGAATCATGGCTACTACAAAGAGTAGTGGGGACAGTGAGTCGCCTGGAAGATCCCTCTCCTGATATCCTCTGCCCCATATATTTTCAGGCATTCTATTAGCCATGTGTGTGGTATCATGTCGAAGGCTTTCTTATAGTCTATCCATGCCATGCTTAGGTTGGTTTTCCTTCTCTTACTGTTCTTCATTACCATTTTGTCTATTAGGAGCTGGTCTTTTGTTCCTTCCCTTACACTTCCTTCTGCAGCCTTTCTGTTGGTGGGGGATGTGGGTTTGTCTCCTCTAGGTAATTGTATAGCCTTTCCCTAATGATACCTGTTAGTAACTTCCACATTGTTGGTAGGCAGGTGATAGGCCTGTAGTTACTGGCTATATTTCCCTTACTCTTGTCTTTTTGTACTAAGGATGTTCTTCCTGTGGTCATACATTTGGGTGCATGGTGATTTGAGATACAATGTTGGAGTTGTACTGCTATTCGTGGGTGTAGGGCCTTGAAGTTTTTGAGCCAGTATCCATGGACTTCCTTGGGACCTGGGCTTTCCAGTTGGGCATTTTCTTTAGTTGGTGTCTGACTGTGTCTGTCGTGATCTCTGTGAATCTTTGTTTTATTCTCCCTGTTTCTTCTTCCTTGACTTCCTGGAGCCATGCTTGCATGTTTGTTGTGATACCGGATTGCTCCATATGTTTTCCAGAGTCTCTTACTTGGTTCGGCTTCAGGAATTTCTTGGTGGTTGTCTTTTCCTCTTAGTTGGCTGTATAGTCTTTTCTGGTTGGTTCCGAATAGTTTGTTCTGTTGGTATCCCTTATTCCTGTTCATGTACCGTTGGATCTTATGTGCTTTGGCCTTGAAAAAAGGCCTCCTGTTGTTTTACATCTTCTATTGTGTTGTTTAGTCCCTTCTCTTGTATTTTGTATTTCTCGTTGAGATTCCGGGCCTCCCTTGTTTTCTTGCTTCTTAGCCTTTTATCTGCCATCTCTTTCAGTTTACTCAAGTCAGATCTCATCATCATGATTTGCTTTTCCAGGCGCCTTTTCCAAGGAGGTTGCTGTTTTGACTTCTGTTGGGTTGGTTGTGTGGTGGTGTTGGTGTTCGAATCCCATCAGTTCTGCTACTAATCTTGCTCCTGCATATGCCAAGTTATTTGTTTCTGTGATACTGGCGGTGTGTATTATGCCCATTTTTTCATTGACCTCACTTGTTTTCTCCCTTAATTTTTTTGGTGTTGTAGGCTTTCATGGAGGGGATATTTGTTCTCTCTGTATCTGGCTCCATCCATTGTCTAATCTTTTCTACCCATTCCGTCCTCTCTGTTACATCGTCGCTGTTTCTTCGTGTGTCGTTGTTTGATTACCTCATCATCCCTGTCGTCTTCTGTGGCATCGTCTCTCAGTTCGTCTTCGTGTAATTCGTTGTCGTGTGACATTTCCCTTTCCAGTTCTTCTCTTTCTGTTGGGAGAGCCAGTTCTTTTTCTTTATGTTCACTTGGTCTGCCAGCCTCTGCTCTGTTTGGGGAGTGTTAGTTCCTTCCTCTCATTCCATAGGTTGACCAACCTTCTTCTATTATCCTCGTCCGCCGTCGGTTGCTTCTGATGTAGCCATCTCCATTATTTCCTTATTTTCTTCTCTTGTCCATTTCTTCCTTTGGTTTGCTTCTGTAGCTCAATCTCAGGCTGTGGTTACTGTTGTTGTGGTGGTCAGTTGCTGGATGACGACCTCCAAGTACCTGACCGTCTTCCCTTCAATTGGGTTGAATACCTGGCTTCCGGACGCAAGATCCTCTGTTGCCATAGGTTCCATTTACGTCGTTTATTCCTTCATTTCTTAACATCATTGCTGAGTTTTTGCTATTTAACCCATAGCTGGTACCCTACCCCAATCAGGAAATAGGGTACTCATTTACAGCTGAGTAGACTGAGGAAATTATGGTAAAGATCCTTTCCCAAGGAATCAATGCCTGGGAGGGAGCGGTCACCCATCCAACGACTGACCAGCCCCAATGTTGCTTAAACCAGTCCATTGACGACCTAACCCACTCTGCCACGGCGCCACACATTATTATTATTATTACCATTATTATTATTATTATTATTATTATTATTATTATTATTATTCAGAAGACGAACCCTATTCATACGGAACAAGCCTACCGCAGGGACAATTGGCTTGGAATTCAAGTTTCCATAAAATATGGTGATCATTTGAAAGAAGTACAAGAAAGTAATGAGAAATCCAGAAAGAAGAACTCGCTTATAGTTTTTATATATATATATATATATATATATATATATATATATATATATATATATATATATATAGTATATTATATTACTTGATCAAGAAATTAATAAATGTGTGGTCAAAATCTTTTGTGAGTCGTCGCCTAAGCTCTTAATAAGATTACAACCTATGTTCTGTGTGAGAATTATGATAATGAATTATTTGCAGTCAGGTAAGCAATCATTACTTGTTTACTTACAATTGAATATCAATTAACATAAATGTAAGGCTGCCCAATTACCAATGACATAATACATCTCCAGGGTACATTTAACTCTTCCTTTTCTCTACCAGCAATATTTCTATTGCATCGGTACAGTATACAAAAATAAAAGAATGGATGTTTGGAGTCACAAGAGATAGGATCAGAAATGAATTTATTATAGGAACAATTAAGGCAGAGGAAGTATCGAAAAAAGGCTCAGGAAGAAGACTATACAGCGGTTTCGTCGGGTCATGCGGAGATCAGATGATTATGTGTGTAAAAGGGTTAATTATAAGCAAGGAGGTGCATGGGGAGAAGAGAGAAAAAAGAGGAAGGCCAAGGTTTTCAGATGAAAGGATAAAATAGCAAATTTAATTAAGGAGAGATGCATTGAACAAAGGAAGGTGGAGAAGGCTGATAGGAAACGGCAACCCCATATAGAAATGGGCAAAGCTGAGGACAAAAGAAGAAGACAGTATAAATAATGAGTGGAGGACACATCACAGTGATTACTCTGTTAAGAGTACTATTATGCTAATGGTTATGTCCACAGAACAGTCGGCAACCATTCAAAACTACAATAAGGGCCCCTCCATCATTTACTGTTATAGCCAGCCATGATCCCATTACAAAGGCAAGAACGCCCTTACATAAGCTGTGATAACAGGTACTTGAGTAGGCAAAAACCGAGTGTTTTTTTTTGTGCTGTATTCTATCAACAATGTTAAATATTCCTAAAAAATGTACCACATAATAAGAGGCCTCAGTTGTTTGTTTGGAGGTGGGGTTCTAGCAAGTGGGTGGAATTGAGGAAATTATTACAAATATAACCTAGATTTAGCGTTAAGCCACAGCGTACGAAACGACGGGTAGTAATGCAACCAAGATGATGCAAATGGACTAGAGAGTTTCGTGAACTTATGTAAGCTTTGCAAAAAATAAATTGTAAAGAAAGTTTTTAATGAGAACACATAGGAATAGCTAAGGGATTTTGTTTCGAAAATGTGACCCGTGATAGTAAGATATTACAGTTTCACCAAAAACGTAAAATAAGCTAAAAGCCAAAATGACTGTTTGTCACAATTTAAGAAAAATGTCGAAGCTACATTAAGAAAAAAAAAAAAAAAAAAAGAAGAAGAAGAAACCATTCGGATAGATACTGCGTGTGATTTATTTTTAGCTTTTATACGAAAAATTACTTCCCTTTTAAAGATAAGGAACAACTGCATTCCCAACATTCCGAGGATTGATTTATGAAGGGAGGAGTTCACTTGGGATATACGATTTGCGACAGTTTGTCATTTATAATCGTTTGCAGGTGACATTCTGCAAAAAGTGAGAGAAAAAGACCGTAGATTTCTGCTTGGCACACAGTTTGATTCTATTGCCGACTCTTGATCCAGACAGCCGTTAACACACAATGAGGAACTTTATATATATATATATATATATATATATATATATATATATATATATATATATATACATATATATATATACATATATATATATATATATATATAGATATAGTATATATATATTATATATATATATATATATATAAAGAAGCATACATGTCCCTGCCAACTAATCTAAACACCCCCACCCCCTTAACCTAACAGCACACACAATAAACCTAAGCACACCCCATGAAGCAAAACTCACCCCTCTCAAAACTAAACATTATACTCCCACTAAACCTAAACTCCCCCAACAAATTTAACCACACCCCCAAACAAACCTAGATGCACCCCCACTAACCATAAAATCCCTCTGAATTAAAAACTCACAAAAATAAATCTAAACACACCCCCCCTCTCTAAACCCTAACCATATCCACCACTAAACATAAACATACCTCCCACTAAACCTTAATGCACCCTCCACTAACTTTAAACACATATCCATAAAACCTAAACAGACACGGTACTAAAACCTAAACAGAAGCCCACTAAACCTAAACAAATATCCCTAGTAGCCTAGCTAAACACACCCCTCACTAAACCTAAACACCCTCTAAGTCAAAACATACCCCCACTAAGCCTAAACAACACCCCTTGACCTAAACACATCCCCACTTATCTGAAACACACATACTATTCCTACACACACACACACACACAATACACCACTAGACCAAAACATACCCTTGCTAAACCTAAACATATCTCCCCTACTAAATGCAGCTCCAATAAAACCTAAACACATCTCCCACTAAACCTAAGGACACCACCAACCACTAAATCTAAACACACCCCACTAAACCAATAAACACACCACCACTAAATCAAAAACATACCCCAGCTAGACCTAGTCACATCACCACTAAACTAGATACCCCTCCCAATAAACCTAAACACCCCACTATACCTGAATAACCCATAAATCAGAGCACACCCCAAACTAAACTAAACACACCCCCTTAAAACTAAGCACACACCCCTTTAACTGAAACACCCCCACTAAAACCAGAGCGCACCCCCACCATACACCTAAAACACTGGTTAATAAATCTAAACACTCCCGAACATATACACGCCCCCAGTAAACCTAAGCACACACCACCTATTAAACCTTCATCAACCCCACCCTATAACTAAACACAACCACTAAAACCTAAACACATTCCACTAAACCTGAACACACCATCCACTAAACCTAAACAAAACCCTCAACAACCTACCCACAACCTCCCACCTAAAACTACACAACCCAATAAACCTAAACTTTGATACAGAGGAAATGCAGAATCGCAAGAAAGAAAATCATCTTCAATAATATATTTCTATGGCCTATAGTACAAGAAATATGCATTATGATAAACCTGTGAGGTTTATTTACACGTAAGTTAACCACACACACACACACACACACACACACATATATAGATATATATATATATATATATATATATATATATATATATATTTATATATATATATATATATATATATATATATATATATATATATATATATATATATATATATATATCATATAAACGAAGAAAATATACAAACGCCTGCAACACACATGGAATACTTATTTTTCTATTTTATTATTTTTTAGGAGACTCCCACCCCCACCCCCATCCCCACCGAAGATGACATTTTACAATAATAATATTAATCAAAATTATTGCCTAACATTTCCTTTTAAAAGATATTTAATTAAGTCGACAAGTTCGGTCTAGTCTTGCTAATTGAGAACCATTCTTTATATAATGGAGCCAAAGGTCCTAGGCTATGGATGAACTGCAGGGTGAGAGTTGAAGAAATATGGAAAGGCATGATTAGAAGAGAGAGAGAGAGAGAGAGAGAGAGAGAGAGTCTTAACAACGAAAGACAGACGCTGACAAGTCTTAACAACAAGAGAGAAAGAGCGAGCGAAAACCTTAAACAATGAAAGAGAGAAACGCACGCAGAGAGGCGAGAGAGAGAGAGAGAGAGAGAGAGAGAGAGAGAGAGAGAGAGTGCAGCCTGTTACTCACCACGAAAATACCATGAGTTATTAACGGGTGTAGCCTACCTACCGGCACACGTAGGCCTACACACCTCGTCACCTGGTTTAACATCTGCCCGCATGTGTAATTTGGGTGATTGATTAATAGACTGATTAATTAATTGATTGATTGGTCTGGTCTTATGCCAGCACGGGCTCTTTCTTCTTAACCCGCCTGTAAATAAGCCTGTGCAAAACCTATAAAAACACCTATAGGACTAGACCTATGCGAGCATCACGTGACCGATGCTGGAAATTAAACCGTGGCTAAGTTGCTTTTAAAAAAGCAGCCTAAATGTAGAAATTAACGCCTAAACAATGAGACGTAAACAATAAATGGGAAAACAACGACAGCAAAAGAAAAACACGCCATAAAATAAACAAAATCACATAGAGGCCACAAAACCTCTACACCAAAGAAGCACCGTAAACTACCTCTTGTTGCCCCTCGCAGTTTTTCTGAATTACTTCATTCGCTTTTTAGTTACATCACCAATCACACTGATAAATAAAAACTACGCCATATTATATCAAACGCCTGTCGCATTGATTTGATAGATTTCGCTTAAATGACGAAGGAATGAGGCCATTTCGTCTCTCGATTCGGTAACGACTACGGTTGAATTGGCGCCATTTTCATTTCCTTCACTGAGAAGGCTGTGACATCACCACAAGGCCACCAAGATATCCTTTTTTGGTCGACGAGTTTAACGAATAATAACGAAGGTAAATGGCGTTTAATGTGATTAATTTCGTTATATGAGAGAGAATAACAATCAAATAACCTTTAAATGTACTATACACATCCCCCTACTTCGAATTAAGCATATGAACGGCCGAATGCTTACAATCGTCATGGATCGGTCACCACGAGATCAAAACAGGCCACCTCAATTAACTTCTATACTTGCGAGAAAAAATTATTAATGACGAAGGTTGATGGAACAATTACGTTACGGAATGATTAATTACCAGAGAGAGAGAGAGAGAGAGAGAGAGAGAGAGAGAGAGAGAGAGATCTTAGCAGTGAAAAAGAGAGAGAAAGCCTTGATAAGAGAGAGAAAAAATCTAAGCAGTGAAAAAGAGAAAGAAAGCCATTGATAGAGAGAGAGAGAGAGAGCTTTTTAGCAACGAGAGAGAGAAACCTTAGCAGTAAAAAAGAGAAAGAGAGCCTTGATAAAGAGAGAGAGAGAGAGAGGGAGAGAGAGGCTTTGATAATATCTCATTCTCAACCCTTATCTAGGCACTGGTAGTTCCATGCATGCAAATAATTTTTTGTTTTTTTAAAAATCAAAATAGAGAGAGAGAGAGAGAGAGAGAGAGAGAGAGAGAGAGAGAGAGCAAAACATGAGCGAGAAGAGTCCATCTTCGCCTCATGAGTTCTCTCTCAGCCTCAGGGGAAATCTTCGCCTTGACATGGAAGCAGCGCTGAGAAGAGAAATGGAAGTCCTTCCGCCTTTCCTTCCAGGAGTCCTGGAATCCTGGAAGCTTCCGTTGAAATTTTTTCCTCGGGTAGAATATTTGATGGCCGTTTAACTTTAATCTGGAAAACTCGCATAATGAAGGAAACTTCAGATTTTCAGAAAAATACATTTGAAGGTTTGGGAGGCAAATGGGTTACTAAAATGAAAGTAAACTATGTCTTCGTTTTTATTCTATTTTTTTTTTATTTGATTATAAATGCTTCAACTTGCCATAAGGCAGCCTTTAATTCAGAGACACTTAGTGATTTGGAACTCAGTGAAGAAAAAGCATTATATGATATCAGTGTATAAAGCGGAGTAAGTGTCTCTTATCTTGTACAAAATAATCTTTCCTCTTTTTATAATGACTGAAAAAAAATCCTCTATAATTTTATTTCATTAAAACCAAGGAAATTCATCGATTATTATTATTCATAAGCTACGATGCATATCTTCATTGTTTGAACACAGCCATGTGAGTTATTTCATAATGATTTTGACAGTGATAGACAATATGACTCATTATGATTGATGTCTGTTTACGGAATGAAATTCAAGGAAAAATTACCAAATGTAGCTATTCAGGTAAAGTATGAACTTGTTTTCAGTCGAGAGGAAAAGAAGGTATATATTGGGTTTAGATATTGTTAAATTTTTAAGCAATAATTCTTTATTCATCAGCTTACCATGAAAAAAAACATCTGCGTCGATCACTCAGTTGGGAAATAATGTATTACACCGAAGTTCGAAGACAGATCAGAAGAGTTACGACCGACGCCAAACTTGTCACTTGGTGAATATTACGTAAACAGTTTATTGTCCAATATAAACCTTTAATGGCCCCATAGAAACGGAGGGGAGACCATCTCATAAATAGCTGGGGCTATTAGAGTGAAATTGCTGAACTTCCCATAAAATATATGTAAATGAATTTGGGCTGGGGGGTGGGGGAGGGAACTCCCTTTCCTCTTGACATTTGCTTTTTTGAAGTTTTTTTTTTTTTTTTTTAGGGGAGGCGGGGATTTAAGGTTTAGTTGGTATTGATTAACAGGTTTTTCGAAGCAGAGCTTAAAAAGATAAACACGATAATTTCTGTTGCCTTTTCTGCATGGCTCAGCTTCGTTCCAGCAAAGCACAATATCTCATGGTGTACAGGCTTTGTTTGGTTTTGTGATTTATTTTTTTTTTACTTCAGGCTTTTCAGGCTGTGTGATTTGGCTAGGCTTTGGATTTGCAAGTCTGCTTTCAGGAAAATCATTCAAATTACCTTACAGATTTTTTTTTTATCGTTCGTGAATTAAAACAATATGAGTCTCTCTCTCTCTCTCTCTCTCTCCTCTCTCTGCTCTCTCTCTCTCTCTCTCTCACTGTGAGTGGTTGCAAAAAATAAAAACTCTGCCAAATGAAGAATAAATTCATTAAAACGATATTATTTACTCGTATTTTCAATTCACGAGTTAAAAAAAAATTTGTAAACGAACTATTTGATATATTTACGTACAACCTTCACTAGTAACAAAACGGGTAGACTGACTGATAACAGGCTGACAAAAACGACTAACCAAACGACCAAAATCACACAGACTGAAAGCCTGAAGTAGCAAAATAAATCACAAAATAAATCGCCAAGATTTAGGCAAAAACCAAACGCCTGTATGCCATGAGATATTGTACTTTGTTGGAACAAGCTTAGCTATGCAGAAAAGCAACAGAAATCGTGCTTACCTTTTAAAGCTCTGCTTCGAAACATGTAACAGAAACTGAATAAATGCTAAATACTAATACTCCAACTAAACCACCCCCAAAAAACCCCATACTTTTAAAAATGCAAGAGGATAAGGGGGGTGGTGTCCTCCCTCCCAGGCAAATTCCTTTGCATAAACTTTATGGAAAGTTCAGCAATTTAACTCTTAATAGCCCCAGTTATTTATGAGATGGTCTCCCCCTCCCTTGTTCTATGGAGGCCATTAAGGGTTTATATTGGA
>NC_061108.1:1259880-1302813 GCF_015104395.2 Macrobrachium nipponense
TCCAATATAAACCCTTAATGGCTCCATAGAACAGAGGGGGAGACCATCTCATAAATAACTGGGGCTATTAGAGTTAAATTGCTGAACTTTCCATAAAGTTTATGCAAATGAATTTGCCTGGGAGGGAGACACCACCCCCCTTATCCTCTTGCATTTTTAAAGTATTTTTTGGGAGGTGGTTTAGTTGGTATTTAGTATTTAGCATTTATTCAGTTTCTGTTACAGGTTTCGAAGCAGAGCTTTAAAAGGTAAACACGATTTCTGTTGCTTTTCTGCATAGCTATGCTTCGTTCCAACAAAGCACAATATCTCATGGTGTACAGGCGTTTGGTTTTTGCCTAAATCTTGGCGATTTATTTTGAGATTTATTTTCTACTTCAGGCTTTCAGTCTGTGTGATTTTGGTCGTTTGGTTAGTCTGTTTGTCAGCCTGTAATCAGTCAGTCTACCCGTTTTGTTACTAGTGAGGTTACGTAAATATATTAAATAGTTCTTTACAAATTTTTTTTAACTCGTGAATTGAAAATACGAGTAAATAATATCGTTTTAATGAATTTATTCTTCGTTTGCCAGAGTTTTTTTTTTTTTTGCAACCACTCACAGTGAGAGAGAGAGAGAGAGAGAGAGAGAGAGAGAGAGAGAGAGAGAGAGAGAGAGAGAGGGAGAGAGAGAGAAATTTTGACTCATATTGTTTTAATTCACGAATGATAAAAAAAATCCGTAAGGTAATTTGAATGATTTTCCTGACAAACAGACTTACCAAATAACCAAAAATCCCACAGCCTCAAAGCCTAAAGTAAAAAATAAATCGCCAATATTTAGGCAAAAAACAACGCCTGTACACCATGAGATATTGTGCTTTGTTGGAACAAAGCTGAGCTATGCAGAAAAGGCAACAGAAATCGTGTTTATCTTTTTAAGCTCTGCTTAGAAACATGTAATAAATACCAACTAAACCTTGAACGTCGCCCCCCCCCAAAAAAAAAAAAAAAACTTAAAAAATGCAAGAGGAAAAGGGGGTTCCCTCCCCGCCAAATTCATTTGTATATATTTCATGGAAAGTTCAGCAATTTCACTCTAATAGCCCCGCTATTTATGAGATGGTCTCCCCCTCCGTTCTATGGGGCCATTAAGGGTTTATATTGGACAGTAAACTGTTTACGTAATATTCACCAAGTGACAAGTTGGCGTCAGTCGTAACTCTTCTCCTGATCTATCTTCGAACTTCGGTGTAATTCATTTATTTCCCAACTGAGGGATCGGACGCAGATGTTTTTTCATGGTAAGCGATGAATAAAGAATTATTTGCTTAAAAATTTAACAATATCTAAACCCATATTTATACCTTCTTTCCCTCTCGACTGAAAACAAATTCATACTCTACCTGAATAGCTACATTTGGTATTTTTTCCTTGAATTTATTCCCGTAAACAGACATCAATCATAATGAGTCATATTGTCTATCACTGTCAAAATCATTATGAAATAACTCACATGGCTGTGTACAAACAATGAAGATATGCATCGTAGCTTATGAATAATGAATAATCATGAATTTCCTTGGTTTAAATGAAATAAAATTATAGAGGATTTTTTTTTCAGTCATTATAAAAAGAGGAAAGATTATTTTGTACAAGATAAGAGACACTTACTCCGCTTTATACACTGATATCATATAATGCTTTTTCTTCACTAATTGAGTTCCAAATCAACACTGAGTGTCTCTGAATTAAAGGCTGCCTTATGGCAAGTTGAAGCATTTATAATCAAATAAAAATAGAATAAAAACGAAGACATAGTTTACTTTCATTTTAGTAACCCATTTGCTTCCCAAACCTTCAAATGTATTTTTTCTGAAAATCTGAAGTTTCCTTCATTATGTGAGTTTCCAGATTAAAGTTAAACGGCCATCAAATATTCTACCTGAGGAAAAAATTTCAACGGAAGCTTCCAGGATTCCAGGACTCCTGGAAGGAAAGGCGGAAGGACTTCCATCTCTCTTCTCAGCGCTGCTTCCATGTCAAGGCGAAGATTTCCCCTGAGGCTGAGAGAACTCATGAGGCGAAGATGGACTCTTCTCGCTTCATGTTTTGCTCTCTCTCTCTCTCTCTCTCTCTCTCTCTCTCTCCATTTTGACAAGAAGATGATACGCGATGCATGGAACTACCAGTGCCTAGATAGGGGTTGAGAATGCGATATTATCAAAACCTCTCTCTCTCTCTCTCTTTATCAAGGCTCTCTTTCTCTTTTTCACTGCTAAGGTTTCTCTCTCTCGTTGCTAAAAGCTCTCTCTCTCTCTCTCTCTCTCTCTTATCAAGGCTTTCTTTTTCTTTTTCACTGCTTAGATTTTTCTCTCTCTTTATCAAGGCTTTCTCTCTCTTTATCAAGGCTTTCTCTCTCTTTTTCACTGCTAAGATCTCTCTCTCTCTCTCTCTCTCTCTCTCTCTCTCTCTCTCTCTCTCTCTCTGGTATTTAATCATTCCGTAACGTAATTGTTCCATCAACCTTCGTCATTAATAATTTTTTCTCCCAAGTATAGAAGTTAATTGATGTGGCCTGTTTTGATCTCGTAGTGACCGGTCCATGACGATTGTAAGCATTCGGCCGTTTCATATACTTAATTCGAAGTAGGGGGATGTGTATAGTACATTTAAAGGTTATTTGATTGTTATTCTTTCTCATATAACGAAATTAATCACATTAAACGCCATTTACCTTCGTTATTATTCGTTAAACTCGTCGACCAAAGGATATCTTGGTGGCCTTGTGGTGACGTCACAGCCTTCTCAGTGAAGGAGATGAAAATGGCGCCAGTTCAACCGTAGTCGATACCGATCGAGAGACGAAATGGCCTCATTCCTTCGTCATTTAAGCGAAATCTATCAAATCAATGCGACAGACGTTTGATATAATATGGCGTAGTTTATTTATCAGTGTGATTGGTGATGTAACTAAAAAGCGAATGAAGTAATTCAAGAAAACTGCGAAGGCAACAAGAGGTAGTTTACGGTGCTTCTTTGGTGTAGAGGTTTGTGGCCTCTATGTGATTTTATTTATTTTATGGCGTGTTTTTGTTTTTCTGTCGTTGTTTTCCCATTTTTTGTTTATGTCTCATTGTTTACGCGTTAATTTCTACATTTAGGCTGCTTTTTTAAAAGCAACTTAGCCACGGTTTAACCAGCATCGGTCACGTGATGCTCGCATAGGTCTAGTCCTGTAAGTGTTTTTGTTGGTTTTCCACAGGCTCATTTACAGGCTGGTTAAGAAGAAAGAGCCCGTGCTGGTATAAGACCAGACCAATCAATCAATTAATTAATCAGTCTATTAATCAATCACCCAAATTACACATGCGGGCAGATGTAAACCAGGTGACGAGGTGTGTAGGCCTACGTGTGCCCGGTAGGTAGGCTACACCCGTTGATAACTCGTGGTATTTTCGTGGTGAGTAACAGGCTGCTCTCTCTCTCTCTCTCTCTCTCTCTCTCTCTCTCTCTCTCTGCGTGCGTTTCTCTCTTTCATTGTTAAGGTTTCGCTCGCTCTTTCTCTCTCTCTCTCGTTGTTAAGACTTGTCAGCGTCTGTCTTTCGTAGTTAAGACTCTCTCTCTCTCTCTCTCTCTCTCTCTCTCTCTTCTAATCATGCCTTTCCATATTTCTTCAACTCTCACCCTGCAGTTCATCCATAGCCTAGGACCTTTGGCTCCATTATATAAAGAATGGTTCTCAATTAGCAAGACTAGACCGAACTTGTCGACTTAATTAAATACTTTTAAAAGGAAATGTTAGGTAATAATTTTGATTAATATTATTATTGTAAAATGTCATTTTCGGTGGGGGTGGGGGTGGGTGGGGAGTCTCCTAAAAAATAATAAAATAGAAAAATAAGTATTCCAGTGTGTTGTTGCAGGCAGTTATCACTCAAGCCTACGTTGTATATTTTCTTCGTTTATATGATATATATATATATATATATATATAATATATATATATATATATTATATATATATGTGTGTGTGTGTGTGTGTGTGTGTGTGTGTGTGTGTGTGTGTAACTTACGTGGTAAATAAACTTCACAGGTTTACCGGTTAATCATAATTCATTTCTTGTACAGTAAGTTCCAAAACTGAAGCGACAATTTTCAGAGGATTTCGTTCGAAATTCACTAACTGGCAACTACAACTCTTAGCTGAAAAATTAATTTTTATGCTACAGTGAAAGCTCTATCAAGCAAAATAAAGCTAACATATGATGCACAAATATCAAATCTATGATATTTATAACAATCATAAGAAAAAATACTGTAATAGTTATTATTTTAAAGTATAGTACTTACTTCAAACTATAGAAACGAAACAATTTGAAATTCTCGTTCAACATAGAATTACCAACGTTACCAATGTATATTTCGAGCAATGTGGAAACAAACATTTAATATCATAGTGTATTATCAATTATTTTAGCGAAGATGCATAAAACCATGCAAGTATCAATAGAATGTAAAAGGAAAATCTCCGTGACATTAAACATAATCAACCATGAATGCACATAGATTCAATAGAGAAGTTGGGTGTGGTTGGTAGTTCTGATTTTATCTTCTAGGTCCGAGCATAAAATACCATCTTCGAGAAAGGTTCTAACCGCTGCTGCTACCTTCAGGTGACTAGGCCTAGTTCCGGGCATAGCAAGGCTTACAATGCAGGGCCACTGTCTGTTATTTAGGGAAAAGTAGAACCACTAGGACCGACACCAGGATCTGTCCTTGCACCTAGGAAACAGACTCGCTTAATAAAAAATAAGAAAGACGGTCGCAAGCAACCAGAACACCCTAATTACCCCTGGTTAAGTAAGGAGACAATAGACCCCAACAACCCCTCCTCACCCTCTACCTCTACCTATACCCACAAACCTAACTCCACCTTTTTCGCTTCAACCTTTTACCTCAAATCTTCTAATCATTCCAACCATGAAATTTAAGACTGAATGTGCGTAAGTGTGCGTATCATAAGGGAGTGATATCACCAAATTCATATTTCCACGGGCAACCAGTAATCAGTTCGATCCAGTCAAGCATTATTGTATAACATAAATTTATGATTATTTTGCGGATATATATATATATATATATATATATATATATATATATATATATATATATATATATATATATATATATTATATACTTATATCCCGAAGCACCCGAGCATGACCAATAGGCCTAGTGCTCGATTCTTAAAACGGCCTCTGGTTATTCCTCACTAGATAAAAAAGGTCCTGAGAGAGAGAGAGAGAGAGAGAGAGAGAGAGAGAGAGAGAGAGAGCATAACAGGAGATACTCGAATTAAAATAATGCTCGCCAAGCATATTCACATTCTGGATCGTAGGGACAAAAATAGTCTCACTTATGCACTGAAAAAAAGGGTGGAAACCTACGAAAATAATTGTTTGATGCGACCCTGAACGCAATTCCACAAGCAAAGATTTGCACAATTGAGGAATTAGATGAAATTATTAACTAACAAGCTGGAAAATATATTTCCTTGATTCTTGAATAGGCTTAACCATGTAGCCAGTGCTAACCGCGCATATAACTTGGATTTCTTTTTTTTTTTTTTTTTACACCAACTTGTGTCTTATTTATATTCCATTTAATCAGATACTAAACTTCTTTGTGCTTTATCAAAAGAAATCATAATAACTTTCGATATAACGCTATAAGAGTTGAAAGTTAATTTGCAAATCATATTAGGCCAATGCTTATGCACTCGGTTCCTGCTGCCACTCATTGGTGAACACTTGATATCACACACTGAGAGCCACAGATGTTTCTATGGGGAAATTAGCTTTTTTTTTTTTTTTTTTTTTTTTTTTTTTTTTTTTTTTTTTTTAATAAACAATTATTGAACAAACATTGATCATTCACTGGGGAAATAATTTCTGTGCTTCTACAATTAATCACTGATACGTATTGTTAGATAAAGAGAATGACAATAATTGGAGTAAAATATACTAACTGGCAACCCCACGAGTTTCTAAAGAAATACGATCAGTTCTGAAATTTGTCGCTTCACTTCTGGAACTTACTGTACTATAGGCCATAGAAATATATTATTGAAGATAATTTTCTTTCTTGCGATTATGAATTCTGTGCCAAAGTTTAGGTTTATTGGGTTGTGTGTTCAGGTTAAGTGGGAGGTTGTGTTAGGTTTAGTTGGGGTTGTGTTTAGGTTTAGTGGATGGTGTGTTCAGGTTGAGTGGAAGTGTGTTTAGGTTTAGTGTGGTTGTTTTTAGGTATAGTGGGGGGTGCATCAAGGTTTAGTAGATGGTGTGTGCTTAGGTTTACTGGGGGCGTGTATATGTTCGGGAGTGTTTAGGTTTATTTACCAGTGTCTTAGGTGTAGTGGGGGTGCGGTCTGGTTTAGTGGGGGTGTTTCAGTTAAAGGGGTGTGTGCTTAGGTTTAAGGGGGTGTGTTTAGGTTTAGTTGGGGTGTGCTTTGATTTATGGGGTATTCAGGTTTAGTTGGGGTGTTTAGGTTTATTGGGAGGGGTATCTATGTTTAGTGGTGATTTGACTAGGTCTAGCTGGGGTATGTTTTGGTTTAGTGGTGGTGTGTTTATTGGTTTAGTGGGGTGTGTTTAGATTTAGTGGTTGGTGTGTCCTTAGGTTTAGTGGGAGATGTGTTTAGGTTTATTGGAGCGTGCATTTAGTTTTAGGGGAGATATGTTTAGGTTTAGCAAGGGTATGTTTTGGTTTAGTGGTGTGATTGTGTGTGTGTGTAGGAATAGTATGTGTGTTTCAGATAAGTGGGGATGTGTTTAGGTCAAGGGATGTGTTTAGGCTTAGTGGGGATATGTTTTGACTTAGAGGGCGTTTAGGTTTAGTGAGGGGTGTGTTTAGGCTTACTAGGGATATTTGTTTAGGTTTAGTGGGCTTGTGTTTAGGTTTAGTACCGTGTCTGTTTAGGTTTTATGGATGTGTTTAAGTTAGTGGAGGGTGCATTAAGGTTTAGTGGGAGTTATGTTTAGTGGTGGATGTGGTTAGGTTTAGTGGGGGGATGTGTTTAGATTTATTTTTGTGTGTTTTAATTCAGAGGGATTTTATGTTTAGTGGGGGTGCATCTAGGTTTAGTTTGGGTGTGGTTAGGTTTGTTGGGGGTGAGTTTAGGTTTAGTGGGAGTATATGTTTAGTTTTAGAAGGAGTGTTTAGATTAGTTGGCAGGGACATGTTAAACAAAGCCACTATATACACCACATGTATGCTACTTTATATATATATATATATATATTATATTATATATATATATATATATATATATAATATACTATTGTGTGTATATATATATTACATAATATATATATAATAATATATATATATATATATATATATATATATATATATATATATATATGTATATATATATACATATATATATATATAATATATTATATATATATATATATAGTTATATATATATATATAAAGTTTCCTCATTGTGTGTTAACGGCTGTGTTGGATCAGGAGTCGGCAATAGAATCAAGCTGTATGCCAATCAGAAATCTACGGTCTTTTTCTCTCACTTTTTGCAGGAATGTCACCCTGCAAACAATTATAAATGACAAACTGTCGCAAATCGAATATCTCAATGAACTCCTCCCTTCATAAATCAATCCTTGGAATGTTGGGGAATGCAGCTTTTCCTTATCTTTAAAAGGGAAGTAATTTTTCGTTTAAAAGCTAAAAATAAATCACACGCAGTAGCTATCCGAATGGTTTCTTCTTCTTTTTTTTTTTTTTTCTTTTAATGTAGCTTCGACATTTTCTTAAATTGTGACAAACAGTCATTTTGGCTTTTAGCTTATTTTACGTTTTTGGTGAAACTGTAATATCTTACTATCACGGGTCATATTTTCGAAACAAAATCCCTTACACGCCCGACGTGATGTCCAAGTTATTCCTATGTGTTCTCATTAAAACTTTCTTTACAATTTATTTTTTGCAAAGCTTCCATAAGTTCACGAAACTCTCTAGTCCATTTGCATCATCTTGGTTGCATTACTACCCGTTGTTTCGTACGCTGTGGCTGAACGCTGTCTTACTCTTCAAAAAAAAAAAAAAAAAAAAAAATGCTAAATCTAGGTTATATTTGTAATAATTTCCTCAATTCCACCCACTTGCTAGAACCACCTCCAAACAAACAACTGAAGCCCTCTTAATATGTGGTACATTTTTTAGGAATATTTAACATTGTTGATAAAATACAACACAAAAAACACCTCGGTTTTTTGCCTACTCAAGTACCTGTTATCACAGCTTATGTAGGCGCTTCTTGCCTTTGTATGGGATCATGGCTGGCTATAACAGTAAATGATGAAGGGCCCTTATGTAGTTTTGAATGGTAGCCGACTGTTTTGTGGACATAACCATTAGCATAATAGTACTCTTAACAGAGTAATCACTGTGATGTGTCCTCCACTCATTACTTATACTGTCTTCTTCTTTTGTCCTCAGCTTTGCCCATTTCTATATGGGGTTGCCGTTTCCTATCAGCCTTCTCCACCTTCCTTTGTTCAATGCATCTCTCCTTAATTAAATTTGCTATTTTATCCTTTCATCTGAAAACCTTGGCCTTCCTCTTTTTCTCTTATTTGCACCTCTTTGCTTATAATAACCCTTTTACACACATGATCATCTGATCTCCGCATGACCCGACGAAACCGATGTATAGTCTTCTTTTCTGAGCCTTCTTCTATACTTTCTCTGCCTTAATTGTTCCTATAATAAATTAATTTTTGATCCTATCTCTTCTTGTGACTCCAAACATCCATTCTTTTATTCTTGTATACTGTACCGATGCAATAGAAATATTGCTGGTAGAGAAAAGGAAGAGTTAAATGTACCCTGGAGATGTATTATGTCATTGGTAATTGGGCAGCCTTACATTTATGTTAATTGATATTCAATTGTAAGTAAACAAGTAATGATTGCTTACCTGACTGCAAATAATTCATTATCATAATTCTCACACAGAAGATAATTTGTAATCTTATTAAGAGCTTAGCCGACGACTCGAAAGAGATTTTTGGCCACATTTATTAATTTGTTGATCAAGTAATATATATATATATATATATATATATATATATACTATATATATATATATATATATATATTATTACTATAGGCGAGTTCTTCTTTCTGGATTTCTCATTACCTTCTTGTACTTCTTTCAAATAATCACCATATTTTATGGAAGCTTGAATTCCAAGCCAATTGTCCCTGCGGTAGGCTTGTTCCGTATGAATAGGGTTCATCTTCTGAATAATAATAATAATAATAATAATAATAATAATAATAATAATAATAATAATAATAATAATGTGTGGCGCCGTGGCAGAGTGGGTTAGGTCGTCAATGGACTGGTTAAGCAACATTGGGGCTGGTCAGTCGTTGGATGGGTGACCGCTCTCCTCGGCGTGATTTCCTTGGGAAAGGATCTTTACCATAATTTCCTCAGTCTACTCAGCTGTAAATGAGTACCTATTCCTGATGGGGTAGGGTACAGCTATGGGTTAAATAGCAAAAACTCAGCAATGATGTTCAGAAATGAAGGAATAAACGACGTAAATGGAACCTATGGCAACAGAGGAGCTTCGTCCGGAAGCCAGGTATTCAACCCAATTGAAGGGGAAGACGGTCAGGTACTTGGAGGTCGTCATCCAGTAACTGACCACCACAACGACAGTAACCAACAGCCTGAGATTGGAGGTACAGAAGCAAACCAAAGAAAGAAATGGACAAGAGAAGAAAATAAGGAAATATGGAGATGCTACATCAGAAGCAACCCGACGGAGAGAGGATATAGAAGAAGGTTCGTCAACCTATGGAATGAGAGGAATAACACCCCCCAAACAGAGCAGAGGCTGGCAGACCAAGTAAGGAACATAAAGAAAAGGAACTGGCTCTCCCCAACAGAAAGAGAAGAACTGGAAAGGGAAATGTCACACGACAACGAATTACACTACGACGAACTGAGAGACGTTGCCACAGAAGACGACAGGGATGATGAGGTATTAAACAACGACACACGAAGAAACACCGACGATGTAACAGAGAGGACGGAATGGGTAGAAAAAATTAGACAATGGATGGAGCCAGATACAGAGAGAACAAAGATCCCCTCCATGAAAGCCTACAACACCAAGAAATTAAGAGAGAAAACAAGTGAGGTCAATGAAATAATGGGCATACATAATACACACCACCAGTATCACAGAAACAAATAACTTGGCATATGCAGGAGCAAGATTAGTAGCAGAACTGATGGGGATTCGAATACCAACACCACCAGCACAACCAACCCAACAGAAACCAAAACAGCAACCTCCTTGGAAAAGGCGCCTGGAAAAGCAAATCATGGTGATGAGATCTGACTTGAGTAAACTGAAAGAGATGGCAAAAAAAAGGTTAAGAAGCAAGAAAACAAGGGAGGAACTCAACGAGAAATACAAAGTACAAGAGAGGGGACTAAACAACACAATAGAAGATGTAAAACAGAGGCTTAAGGCCAAAGCACATAAGATCCAACGGTACATGAACAGGAATAAGGGATACCAACAGAAACTATTCGGAACCAACCAGGAAAGACTATACAGCCAACTAAGAGGGGAAGACAACCACCAAGAAATTCCTGAAGCCGAGCCAAGTAAGAGACTCTGGGAAAACATATGGAGCAATCCGGAATCACACAACAAACATGCAACATGGCTCCAGGAGGTCAAGGAAGAAGAAACAGGGAGAATAAAACAAAGATTCACAGACATCACGACAGACACAGTCAGTCACTAACTAAAAAATGGCCAAACTGGAAAGCCCCAGGTCCCGATGAAGTCCATGGATACTGGCTCAAAAACTTCAAGGCCCTACACCCACGAATAGCAGAACAACTCCAGCATTGTATCTCAGATCACCATGCACCCAAATGGATGACCACAGGAAGAACATCCTTAGTACAAAAAGACAAGAGTAAGGGAAATATAGCCAGTAACTACAGGCCTATCACCTACCTACCAATAATGTGGAAGTTACTAACAGGTATCATCAGTGAAAGGCTATACAATTAACTAGAGGAGACAAACACCATCCCCCACCAACAGAAAGGCTGCAGAAGGAAGTATAGGGGCACAAAAGACTAGCTCCTGATGGACAAAATGGTAATGAAGAACAGTAGGAGAAGGAAAACCAACCTAAGCATGGCATGGATAGACTATAAGAAAGCCTTCGACATGATACCACACACATGGCTAATAGAATGCCTGAAAATATATGGGGCAGAGGAAAACACCATCAGCATTCTCAAAAATGCAATGTGCAACTGGAATACAATACTTACAAGCTCTGGAATAAGACTAGCAGATGTTAATATCAGGAGAGGGATCTTCCAGGGCGACTCTTCGTAGTAGCCATGATTCCCATGACAAAAGTACTACAGAAGATGGATGCCGGGTACCAACTCAAGAAAAGAGGCAACAGAATCACCATCTGATGTTCATGGACGACATCAAGCTGTATGGTAAAAGAATCAAGGAAATAGATACCCTAATCCAGACTGTAAGGATTGTATCTGGGGACATCAGGATGGAGTTTGGAATAGAAAAATGCGCCTTAGTCAACATACAAAAGGGCAAAGTAACGAGAACTGAAGGGATAAAGCTACCAGATGGGAGCAACATCAAACACATAGATGAGACTGGATACAAATACATGGGAATAATGGAAGGAGGAGATATAAAACACTAAGAGATGAAGGACACGATCAGGAAAGAATATATGCAGAGACTCAAGGCGATACTCAACGCCGGAAATATGATAAAAGCCATAAACACATGGGCAGTGCCAGTAATCAGATACAGCGCAGGAATAGTGGAATGGACGAAGGCAGAACTCCGCAGCATAGATCAGAAAACCAGGAAACATATGACAATACACAAAGCACTACACCCAAGAGCAAAAACGGACAGACTATACATAACTCGAAAGGAAGGAAGGAGAGGACTACTAAGTATAGAGGACTGCGTCAACATCAAGAACAGAGCACTGGGGCAATATCTGAAAACCAGTGAAGCGAGTGGCTAAAGATGCATGGAGAAGGACCAATAAAAAAGTAGACGAGCCTAGAAATATACAGACAGGAGGATGACTGACAGAACAGAGGACTGGCACAACAAACCAATGCACGAACAATACATGAGACAGACTAAAGAACTAGCCAGTGATGACGCATGGCAATGGCTACAGAGGGGAGAGCTAAAGAAGGAAACCGAAGGAATGATAACAGCGGCACAAGATCAGGCCCTAAGAATAAGATATGTTCAAAGAACGATACACAGAAATAACATCTGTCCCATATGTAGGAAGTGCAATACGAAAAATGAAACCATAAACCACATAGTAAGCTGAAATGCCCGCACTTGCACAGAACCAGTACAAAAAGAGGCATGATTCAGTGGCAAAAGCCCTCCACTGGAGCCTGTGCAAGAAAACATCAGCTACCTTGCAGTAATAAGTGGTAGCAACCAACATGAGGGAGTGATAGAAAACGATCAGGCAAAGATCCTCTGGGACTATGGTATCAGAACGGATAGGGTGATACGTGCAAACAGACCAGACGTGACGTTGATTGACAAAGTCAAGAAGAAAGTATCACTCATTGATGTCGCAATACCATGGGACACCAGAGTTGAAGCGAAATAGAGGGAAAAATGGATAAGTATCAAGATCTGAAAATAGAAATAAGAAGGATATGGGATATGCCAGTGGAAATCGTACCCATAATCATAGGAGCACTAGGCACGATCCCAAGATCCCTGAAAAGGAATCTAGAAAAACTAGAGGCTGAAGTAGCTCCAGGACTCATGCAGAAGAATGTGATCCTAGAAACGGCGCACATAGTAAGAAAAGTGATGGACTCCTAAGGAGTCAGGATGCAACCCGGAACCCCACACTATAAATACCACCCAGTCGAATTGGAGGACTGTGATAGAGCAAAAAAAAAAAAAAAAAAAAAAAACAAAAAAAAAAAAAAAAAAAATAATAATAATAATAATAAACTAAATGAACTGTGTGAATTCAACAAACTGAATTACGAAATTTATAACGGGGAATTTTCTGCTACACTATAAACTGGAAAGTTTATAGTGTAGCTTCCGATTTATTGTAAATATATATGAGTATGTTTTAAATCATTCATTCGCTCACCTGCTAATGAATTCGAATTTCTGGTTGAGCTCGTAAAGTTCTGCTCTCTCATGGAAATTATTTACTCTGCGACCGAAATATAGATTTCATCGGCAAAATTCACATCCCGGGGAAACTGGAGTATGCGAATAAAATTATATATATATATATATATATATATATATATATATATATATATATATATATTTATATATATATATATATATATATATATATATATATATATATATATATATATATATATATATATATATATAATTACGGTCTTTCAACAACGTAATGAGTTTTCGTATTTCATTTTAAAGTGTAACAAAACCCATATACTCATATGGTTTCCTTCACTGCTCAAGCGCAATATATTATGAACAGGTTTACTTGTATAAGAAGTCTTGATCAAGGCCTTTTATTAAGACAAATTTCGTATAATTATTTTATTTCTATTTATTTATTTATTGTGGGGAGGGCGTGTTGCTTATTTTTTAAACAATTCCTGTTTGGACTTTGAAATAAACTTACCATCCGGTTTGGTTGCTACAGCTGAAAACATAATTCGCTTCATAATATGCAAAAGGACTCAACGAAAGCTTTAAAAGCTTTATAAATTTCTGCGTTGAAAAGTTATTTAATTTGTAAACAAATAGTTGATATGATGATTGATTCTACTCTGATTTATGAAGCCCACTCAAAAACGGGTTATAAACATTTTTTATTTTTTTATGTTAAATAATAGTCTAAAATTTGTCATCAGTTCTCTTGAAGAATCGTTCCAGCCAACTTTTCCTTCCTCCGACCCAAAGACCAAGAGGCTCCAATCTTGCCTCGCCTCATTTGCTGGCTAAAAATTAGGAAAAGGCAGAAAGTTTTCAAATTCGTAATTATGGACTGAAAGGAAGTGAGGACATTGTCGTTTCTTGCCATTTTCAGTTTGCGTTGCTCCGAGTAGTATGACGTTCATGCAGGTTATTCATATTATTGTTAATTTTTATCATTTAATTTTCAGGAATTTTTGCCGTACTTTGTTATTGCTTTGCTAGGTAAGCATGCTTGTCAATCTGTCTGTCTCTTGTTATTTTTCAGTGACTCATAAATTAAAACATAAGGATTTAGGTGAAAATATTTTTAAATAACAGTGAGGTAAGCGCTTGCCAATATGCAGATTCTTGTTGTGAGTGGTCGCAAAAATAATGGTCTTGTAGTGAGCCATATATTTAGCAAATTTTGTATTTCCATGCTATATCTGCTTCCGAGAAGTGCAATCGCAATTATCACCATTCTGTGCATACTTGAAAAACCGTAAACAAGAAAATCAAATTAATTGTGACTTACTATCCTAATGGAAATGCGGCCGGTTCCCTTCGTTGCAAATAAATAGATCAAATGAAATAAAAAAAATAAATTAAAAAAAAATAAAAATTAAAATAAATACATAAATAAATGAATTCGTATATCGGTATTATAACTTTCTATTGCCCCGCATTCTAGTAGTATCTTTGTCCGTGGTGACTATCTGTTCAGGCCTTCTAACAGTAAACCATTTTTGGGCAACTTACGGGCGTTGACCATTTTAGGGGACCACTACGGTTACTTGTTTTATTGGCCATCTTCCATGTATAATTTCCGGTGGCCGCCTCAGTGCCCATCTATTTAAGCTACTTCAGTGACTCATTTTTTGGGTGGCCACAACAGTATAATGTGGCCATCGTAATGATCACGTATAGCTGACCAATAATTTGGGCCACTAATAGTGACCAAATATTTGGGTGTAATTCAGTGACCAAGTTTTGGAACCCACATACAGTGACCATTTTTTGGGTTTTTGGCCACTACAGTAATAACTTTTTGGGCGAAGTAATAAGACCATTATTTTAGGCCAACTACAGTGACCACTTTTTAGGGCCCACTACTGGATTGTCCATTGTTGGAACCAGAAGGTTACTTTTTTTACCATATATGTGACAATTTTTTCTTCAATACGTTGAATCTTTTTTAACCACTATAGTGACCATATTTTGGCCCAATACGAGTGGACAATAATTTGGTCATCAATGTTCCGCCGTATATATATTTATATATATATATTAATATATTATAATTACAAATTATACATACATATTAATATATTATATATATATTATATATATATATATAATATATACTATATATATATATTCTTAATATAATTAATTATATTATAATATATTATATATATAATTACTATCTATCATTATATAATTCTATCTAATATTAATATATATATGATAGTTAAATAATATTAATATATATTATATATATATTTATAAATAATCATATACATTATATAAATATATATCTATACCTAATTATATTATATTATATAAATTATATATAGATATATATATTATCTATATTATCTATATAATATTATATATAATAATATATAATATATATTATATTAAGTATATAATTTAATATATAATTATATATTTATTATTATATATATATGATATATAGTATAAATATATATAGTATATCTATTACATATATTGATATATATGAATAATATATTAATAATATTATAATAATCTGATATCCAATATATATATAACTATAATATTGTTATATATATATATTTATTACAATACACCGGTTACATTTTGTATGCTGATAAACCTTAAGCCACAAAAGAAATTAAATTAAATTCAATATCAAAATTCACTCATTTTCCTCTGTATAAACCGCTGGAGGCGAACTTATAAGTGGATAAAAGGTAAGAATGTTGAAACAGGGAATAAGTCCGTATAAAATAAATGGTTAGTGCCGGTCAGTGCTCCTCACGCTGTTTAGGCGTTAATTTAAGGTCTTTTTCTAAGCGTCCTTTCGGCCCCTAGGCTGCAACCCTTTTACTTCTTTTACTATACCTCCTTTCATATTCTCTTTCTCCCATCTTACTTTGCACCGTCTAACAATTGTTTTGTAGTGGAAGTGCGAGGATTTCCTCCTGTTACACCTTTCAGACATTTTTACTCTCAGTTTCCCTTCCATCGCTGAATGACCTAAATCTTATAATATTCCTATAAAGAAGAAGAACTAGAAATAGAAACATGAAACGATGACGCAATCTTTTCCCGGGAGGAATTATTCCTCCTTTCTGAAACTTTTTTTCTTTCCTGTGTCTTATACCAACTTCGGCAGAAGGAGCTGTCTGCGAGATTGGTGCCCAAACTTTGGGTTCTCTTGTCCTCTTGTCCTCCTGGTCCTTGCGTTGTGGGGGTGGGGTTTGGGGGGAAGAAAACAGATAATTCTGATATGAAAGTTGGCTGGAATGTTTTTCCGAGTGACTGGTGATGCATTATATGCTCTTGTGGAGTTTGTTGCCTGTGTGCTTTACAGTAAGGCTGGAGTGTCTGCGGTGTATTCCCCCTAGATTCCTTATTTTTATTATTATTATTATTATTATTATTATTATTATTATTATTATTATTATTATTATTATTATTATTATTATTATTATTGTTATTTTTTTTTTTTTTTTTGCTCTATCACAGTCCTCCAATTTGACTGGGTGGTATTTATAGTTTGGGGTTTCGGGTTGCATCCTGCCTCCTTAGGAGTCCATCACTTTTCTTACTATGTGTGCCGTTTCTAGGATCACACTCTTCTGCATGAGGCCCGGAGCTACTTCAGCCTCTAGTTTTTCTAGATTCCTTTTCAAGGATCTTGAGGGAAATCGTGCCTAGTGCTCCTATTGATTATGGGTACGATTTCCACTGGCATATCCCATATCCTTCTTATTTCTATTTTCAGATCTTGATACTTTATCCATTTTTTAACCCTCTCTTTCTCTTCAACTCTGGTGTCCCATGGTATTGCGACATCAATGAGTGATACTTTCTTCTTGACTTTATCAATCAACGTCACGTCTGGTCTATTTGCACGTATCACCCTATCCGTCCTGATACCATAGTCCCAGATGATCTTTGCGTGATCGTTTTCTATCACTCCCTCAGGTTGGTGCTTGTACCACTTATTACTGCAAGGTAGCTGATGTTTCTTGCACAGGCTCCAGTGGAGGGCTTTTGCCACTGAATCATGCCTCTTTTTGTACTGGTTCTGTACAAGTGCCGGGCATTCACTTCCTATGTGGTTTATGGTTTCATTTTTCGTATTGCACTTCCTACATATGGGAGAGATGTTATTTCCGTGTATTGTTCTTTGAACATATCTGGTTCTTAGGGCCTGATCTTTTGCCGCTGTTATCATTCCTTCAGTTTCCTTCTTTAGCTCTCCCCTCTGTAGCCATTGCCATGTGTCATCGCTGGCTAGTTCTTTAGTCTGTCTCATGTATTGTCCGTGCATTGGTTTGTTGTGCCAGTCCTCTGTTCTGTCTGTCATTCTCCTGTCTCTGTATATTTCTAGGTCTTCGTCTACTTTTATTAGTCCTTCTTCCCATGCACTCTTTAGCCACTCATCTTCATTGGTTTTCAGATATTGCCCCAGTGCTCTGTTCTCGGTGTTGACGCAGTCCTCTATACTTAGTAGTCCTCTCCCTCCTTTCTTTCGTGTTATGTACAGTCTGTCCGTATTTGCTCTTGGGTGTAGTGCTTTGTGTATTTTCATGTTTCCTGGTTTTCTTATCTATGCTGCGGAGTTCTGCCTTCGTCCATTCCACTATTCCTGCGCTGTATCTGATTACTGGCACTGCCCATATGTTTATGGCCTTTATCATATTTCCGGCGTTGAGTTTTGACTTGAGTATCGCCTTGAGTCTCTGCATATATTCTTTCCTGATCGTGTCCTTCATCTCTTGATGTTTTATATCCCCTCCTTCCATTATTCCCAGGTATTTGTATCCTGTCTCATCTATGTGTTTGATGTTGCTCCCATCTGGTAGCTTTATCCCTTCAGTTCTTGTTACTTTGACACTGTGTAGCATAAGCTTTGAAATGAAGAAACAACTCCACAGTGATACATTTAAAAAATAATCTGTACTGAGATTTATTTCATCCAAGGTTAAAGTTATAACCATGATCGTGCTTCTGAGACTACCGAAAGATAGATCTTTTTGTTGTTGACCCTGATTATAGTACGTTGTAGCGGCTGTACAGATAACTCAATTGGGCCAGAGAAACTTCGGCGTATTTTTTACTTGTTTAGATTACCTTATTGTATGAAAAGTAATACGTGTTTTTATACGAAGTACATTTGGAATACGTTCTTGTAGAGAGTTTAATCATTAAAACAGAAATATTATAACATAGTGTACTGTTTTATATTTTGTAAATTAATAACTCCATATTTAGAGAATTCACGTTAACTTCTGAACGTCATGTTTATGAATTTCGAAAGAAAAAATTCCGTAAGATTATCTATATAAATATGCAAACTCTTCCACATAGATATGATGTCCCAAACATTACTGCATGTGTCTAACACTCAAAAAATATATTCGACAAATATTTTCAATGATTCCTCTCTCTCTCTCTCCTCTTGCTCTCTCGGTCTCTCTCTCCTCTCTCTCTCGGGTCGTCCGGAGGGCCAAAATTCTGTTACTATTTTATCGAAACCAGTGATATTGGTAATGTTGCTGGAAATGACAGCTATCAAATCCTAGTGCCATATGCCACCGCTCCCAGTAGCCCATATCATATATAGATATTTTACTGCAGATGGAGAGCCTATTCTTCTATATATATTATATATATATAATATATATATATATATAATATATATATATATATAATATATGCATATATGCATAATATATATATATATATATATATATATATATATATATATAATATATTATATATACATATATAATAATGCATATATATATATATATATGTTAATATTAATAAATATATATTAATTATATATATTATTTATATATATAATTTATATATATTATTATATATATATCATATATATATATATATATATATATTATATATATATATATATATATATATATATATATATATATATTATATATATATACATATACTAATTATATATTATATATTCTATAATGAAATTAATATATATATATATTTATATATATATATATTATTATATTATATATTATATATATATTATATATATTATATTATATATTATATATATTATATACATATACACACAGACACATATATGAATATATATATACTATATACTATATATATACGTATACGTGTGTGTATGACAACAGAAGATTGCTAAAAACTTCGCTTCGTTATAATTCAAGCTGTATAATCCCCTTAAGACAAAAAATAGGCATTAAGAATCAATCATATCACCTATTTTACCGTACAGCAAGAACAAGCTATCGCAGCCAGTGATGAACACGAAATGATAAAAATCAATAATAATAATGATAATAAAAATCTAATGGACGTCGTAATATATTTCAAGCAAGCAGACCAAAACGGCCTAAATTAATGCCTTCACTCCCTTCACTCCTAATCCGTAATTGGAAACTTTCTGCCTTCTCTGAATTTTGGCAGCAACTGAGGTCCAAGATTGGAGCGCAAACTTTGGCCTCTTGGTCTTGGGTCGGGGACGAAAGCGATAATTCTGACGTGAAAGTTGGCCGGAATGATTCCCAAATGGCTGATGACAATTTAGACTATTTACATAAAAGTTTAGTACCTGCTTTGGCTGCTTCATAAATCGGGTAGAATCATCATATATCTATTGGATTGCAACTAACAACTTTCAACAAGCAACTATTTATGGATTTTTCGAAGGTTTTACCTTTTATTTTGCATATAAACAAGTGTTTTCATGGCAGACTCCATCAAGCCAATTTGTCAAAACGTAGTGTTTAAGAAAATATGCAAAAGAGAATAATTCTTTTTTCTTAAAAGAAAAGGAAATGCCAGACTTCTTATATAAGTCAGCCTGTTCATGATATATGTAAATATTATACATATACATATACTTATTTATTTATATAAATATAGATATATTAGGTGGATGTATAATTATATATATCAGTATAGTATATATATAAATATAATTATATGATATATATATGTATATATATATATATATTTATATAATATATATAGTATATAGTATATGTTTAGTATACTTTATATATATGCATTTATATATATAATATATATATAATATATATATGTATATATATATATGTGTGGTATATATATATATATATATATATATATATAATATATAATATATATATATATTTTTAAATTAAATTCTTATTATATATATATATATACATATAGATATTTAACACGGGAATAACCGGTTGATATAAATCACAAACAGAATGGATATGACGACATCATCTTTTATTTGCAGCATCTTTATTTAAAAATTTGTATGTAAATATATGAGCGAAATCAACTAAAAATGTTTAGTTACTGTTCGAGTGAATATAACGTCTCTCTCTCTCTCTCTCTCTCTCTCTCCTCTCGTCTCTCTCTCTCTCTCTCTCTCTCTCTCTCTCTCTCTCTCAGGAAAGTCTGGACATTCAGTATTTATCGAGCCCCACTAGTATTGTAATGTTCAAAAGCCATTGACAGTTCTCACATTGCAGTACACTAAACTACAGCATCCAGTAGTCAGTACCAGGATTACTGCAAGTAACATAAATCAGCAAATTAGCGTTGGCTGTCGAAGAGCCTCGCTGTCTGCAATATCCCTTTGATATATATATATATATATATATATATATATATATATATATATATATATATATATATATCTAATCTAGGGCATTATTACCAGATACACATATAATTGTAGCCACAATGCCCTCCTAACTTCTCAAATTCATCGCCCTTTTTTTGGACATCATTTCTTCATGTTAAGGCTTTGTAGTGACGAGCGTAATGCATATATATATATATATATATTATATATATATATATATATATAGTATATATAATATATATATATATATTTTATATGCTGTCGTAGAGTAAATAATTTTCATGAGAGAGCAGAGCTTTACGAGCTCAAAAAGAAATTCGAATTCATTAGCAGGTGAGTGAATGAATTATTTAAAACTTATGCATATAGATTTTCAATAAATCAGAAGCGATACTTTCCAGTTTACAGTTTAGCAGAAAATTCCCCGTTATGAATTTCATAATTCAGTTCGGTGAATTCACACAATTGGTTTATTATTATTATTATTATTATTATTATTATTATTGTTATTATTATTATTTATTATTTATGTCAGAAGATTGATCTTACTTATAAGGAACAAGCTTGCCACAAGGGCCATTGCTTTAGAACTGAAGTTTCCAAAGAATATGGTGTTCATTAGAAGGAAGTACCTGAAGGTAATGGGAAATAAAGAAAGAAGAACTAACTTATTAATAAAAATAAGAAATGAATTGAAAAAATTAATAAACAATTGGCAAAGAATGTCCTCGTATTTAGTGCAAGAGCTCTTAATAAGATTATATCCAAATTATGCTCTGTGTTAGAATTATGATAATGAACTACGTGCAATTAGCTGAGTAATCATTACTTGTTTACTCACAATTGAATATCTACAGAAATATAACGCTGCCCAATTATCAATGATATAATACATCTCATGGAAAAATTTAAGTCTTCCCTTTCTCTACCAACAATATATTTATTGCATCGGTTTTGCAAAACTCATTATTCCTGAACGCTGACTTGTATAAACCCAGTTTAATCCTAAGAGATGAGAAGCAAGATTGATTTAGTGTCTGCAGGGAAACTACCAATACAAGTCTACCGTCAAATAGCTCATTAACTAAGACTTAAAAACCGCATTGATTACAGAAACTCATTAGGAAAGGAAGGCTCATATTCCCAATAAAGGACTGAAAACAAAGGTCATGAAATATTATGATAATTCTGAATAGCAATGCCATATAAAGTCAACAGTTACTAAGATTCGTGAAGAAGAAGATGATGAAGGGAAACTTTGATCTGGTACTGTAGTATACATGAATAAAAGAATGGATGTTTTGGGTCACAAGAAGAGATAGGATCAGAAATGAATTTATTAGAGGAACAGTTAAGGCAGAGGAAGTATAAAAGAAGGCTCAGGAAAGAAGACTATACAGCAGTTTGGTCATGTCATGTGGAGATAAGATGATCATGTGTGTAAAGGGGTTATGAAAAGGAAGGAGGTGGAGGGTTCAAATGGAAAGATGAAATAGCAAATTTAAGAAGTCAGAATGCACTGGGCAGAGGAAGGTTGAGAAGGTTGATAGGAAACTGGGACCCCATATGGAAATGAGCAAAACTGAAGGCAAAGAAGAAGACTGTATATAAAAGTCGAGAATACGTCACAGTGATTACACTGTTAAGAGTACTATTATGCTAATAGTTATGTCTACAGAACACTCGGTATCCATTCAAAACTACATAAGGACCCCTCATCATTTACTGTTACAGCCAGCCGTGATCTTATACAAAGGAAAAAAGTGATTATGTAAGTTATGATAACAGGCATTTGAGTAGGGGAAAAAACCCAGATGTTTTTTACGCTGTCTTATATCAACGATATCGAACATTCCAAAAAATATAAGATATAATACAAGAACTTAAATTGTTGGTTTGGGAGATGCTTTATAATATGGGAGAATGGTGAAAATTAGGTGAAATAAATCCTATATTTAACGTTTGTAGCAAAGTATGACAACTTTCAGCAACAGCGTACAAAAAAAAATACTTTTAACATTGCAACCAAGTTGGTTCTGATGGACTAAAGAGTTTTGTGAAATCATAGAGCTTTGTAATAATAAATTGCAATGACCGTTTCATTGAGAGCATATAACAATAATCTGGACATCAAGAATGTGTATGAGATGTTTATTCGAAAATATGGCCTGTGACAGTAAGGCTGTTATAGTTACTGCAAAAGCATGAAATAAGCTAAAATTACTTTTTATCATATTTAAACAAAAGTCAATACCTGAATTAAAATAAAAAGATCTTGTTTTTATGCCTACTGTGTCGCTATTAACTATTCGCATTGCTAGTGCGTGGAACTTTTTTTTTACTTTGTTTACGAAAAATTATATCCTTTTTTTTCAGATAAGAAAAACCTGTCTCTCCTAACATTCCAGGGTTTGATTTATGAAGCCATAAGGACATTGAGATATGTGATTTGCTACAATTGTTGTATTTGTGTAGATATGAGGATGACATTCCAGCTAAAAAAAAGAGAGAAAATAACCTGTGGCATCAAGCCTACATCTTTTGCTGACTCTTGATCCAATACATAACCGTTAACAAAGAAACAGAGACGTTTATATATATATATATATATATATATATATATATATATATATATATATATATATATATATATATATATATTACATTCTTCGTCATATAGAAAAAAAAGAATATATACAAGGTAGGCCTAACAATAAATAAAATAACAATTGTTTATTTTTTTTATTACCCTTTTTGAGGAGTCTTGTCCCAGTACCCAGCCAGAATGACATTCTCCAGAGCAATAATTTCTAAAGGGTTTGATACCTACTTCCTTTAAAAGGATTTTATTGCTTTGTACAGGGTGTCCACAAAGTCCCAGTACCATTACACTCTTCCTGCAAGCAGTCAACAAGTAGGGTCCTGGTCTTACTAACTGGGAATCATTTTATAAGTTTTAGAAGAGCTGAATATTCTAGGATAAGGAGATACTGAGGGGTGAGAGTTGAAGATAGATGGAAAGTTTAATCATAAGCAAAGGCATGATTAGAGAAAGAGGGTGTTATATGCATTATACATTATTCTACCTTCTCAAATTGGAGGAAAAGGATGTTGAGTTAGTTAGGAGTAATTGCATATTACCTCTAAGATCTTTGAGACTGACTTGTCTCTTGCTTATAGTTTATAAAGAGCGACACATAGATATTCTCTTTGATTGCTGGTCCGCTGGTATAGTGTTTAGTGTCGTGAAATACCACTCAGATGTCGAAGGTTCGCGCCTTCCCCAGAGTGATGAAAAAATCACTGGTTCTAAATCAAGATCAGTTACTGCTGCATTGTGGGGGTCTGCGGTGGGAGGCTGAAACCAACATTCTCTGGTAGCTTGAATTTCAAGTCAATGGCCCCTGTGTGAATGTTCCGTGTGAATAGGTTTCATCTACTACTACTGCTAATAATAATAATAATAGCGCCTCAGTGGCATGATCAGTATGGTCTTGGCCTACCATTGAAGGGTTAAAGATGTGTATTTCTGTTGATAGAAGTTCCCTCCTGACGTGGTTTGGAAGTCACGTAAAGCCGTTGATCCCGTTGCTGGATAACCACTGGTTCCATGCAACGTAAAAACACCATACAAACAAACAAACAAACAAATATAATAATAGATTCTGTATGTTCATAGCGCTCTCATAGCTGAAACGACTCTCCTCATAAGAACATCTTCCTACACCAGTCTTATGCCTGCATAACCGAATATGGCAATGGGTTCTTCCCTCAAACCTACATAATATAAATCACTTATGGTAGCACTTATGCTTCCATTGTTAGGTTACGTTAAATTACGTTGGTTAGATTAGGGTTGGGTTATTTTAGATTAGGTTAAGTTAAGCGGGTTAAGAAGGTTAGGACGGACTCTGTGGTGGAATCCGGGGTGTTGGGGGTTAGGGGAGGGGAGGGAAAAGAAAGGAACAACGAATAACTGTGAATGTAAATCTCACATCACCTTCCACTTCAAGTGTTTTGGTGTCTGAATTATGCCGACGTAAATGAGCGAAGAACTTCCCTTAACCGGATAAGAGAAACTTCATATTCAAGACAGTTTAGGTCAGTGATAAACCTCAAGGAAGATACGTTTGTCAGGGGGGGGGGGGGGCGGTGTTGAAAATTCAGCAATAGAACCCCATTTACGAATGGCAGTAGAAGATTTGACTTACCGCTTCGAGTTTTAGTCCTAATTGTAAATAATGTCTCTTAAATCACTTCTTAAATCTCCAAGAAATGTCTTTCATTTTCGTGTTGTTATTCATTTTATTCTGGTTTTGAGTTATCCAACGAAAGGTACTGGTTCAGTACATAATCGCGAGTATGCGTCAGTTACACCTTTTCCTAAATAATCTAATCATACTTTGTTCCAGATATTTCAAGGATATTAACTAACTTAACAAAAGTGGAAACAAAACTCCCCCGAAAAATTAACTGGAATATTATTAACATCATTTTTTTTTTTTCCTCCAATTCGAGTGGGTGGTATTCACAGTGCGGATTCTGGGTTGCATCCTGCCTCCTTAGGAGTCCATCACTTTTCTTACAGTGTGCGCTGTTTCTAGGAGCACACTCTTCTGCATGAGTCCTGGAGCTACTTCAGCCTCTAGTTTTTCCAGATTCTTTTTCAGGGATCTTGGGACCGTGCCTAGTATTCCTGTGATTATGGTTACAATTTCCACTGGCATATCCCATATCCTTCTTATTTCTATTTTCAGGTCTTGATACTTATCCATATTTTCTCTTTCTTTCTCTTCAACTTTGGTGTCCCATAGTATTCCGACATCAATGAGTTATTCATTCTTCTCGATTATTATTATTATTATTATTATTTTGTTAAAAATGACTGCTGCTTCAGCACTATTAATCTTGTAAAGAGTCTTCTCTATCTTTCTGATGACGGCTCTCTCGTTGTTGCATAGAATGGCAAGCAACGCACTGAAGGGCATGGTAAAATTCGATTGAGTCATTTGGCTTATTATTGCTTATACAATTCTCTCTCTCTCTCTCTCTCTCTCTCTCTCTCTCTCTCTCTCTCTCTCTCTCCAATGCGACGTTTCTTGCTGATCCACAGGACATTATCAAGCGATGACTGCTGAGGGACTAACTTATATGATGTTGCGGGCTCTTGAGTATTGGTCAGTGCATCTTTCAGGCAGGTTGGGTTTTCATTGGTTCCTGGGAAGGTGACTCATACGGCGGGCGTTTATGAGTCTTGCAGACCTTCTCAGGTGGGGGGTATCACCGGGAGCCTTTTGAGTGGCTTCTACCTGAGTGACGTCACCCCTGGTATTATTCTCATGTCCGGTGTTTGTTTCATGCGCGCTGATACTTTCGTTTGGGGGGGAGGGAGGGGTGTGGTCCTCCTCACACACGTCGGTTTCAGGAACGCTTCTTGGGTGGTATTAAGGAGAGGCTTTTGTTTGAGGATAAGCAGCGCTTCTAGGAGATGCAGACTTCGCGGGTCAGGGGCCTCTCCCGATGATATTGATATTCCTGACGATGTCGTCTCTCGTGATGTCTATCTGGTTTACTGCAAGGGCGTGCTGCCTGATGGCGCCCTCCTTGGCGTGGCAGGAGATCCTTTTAGACAGGCTCATCGTCGTCATGCCGATGTAAATCCCAGGGCATCCTTGGGCAGGGCATACGTATAGGTAGACAACGTTTGACTGCTTTAGGGGGTCCCCTATTATTTTCTTTATGGCTTCTTCGTCCTCCTTGTTTTGGTGGTGTATGAAGGCTTTATAGAAAAGTTTTATATCCTCCAGGGGTGGAATGTTCCTTCTCTCTTCCTCCGCCATGTACCACTTGTCAAGGGCAGCTCGTGTTTCTTGGCTAACGAGTTCATTCAAGTACCCATTGTTAATTAGCATCTGGGATGCTCGGTCGAGTTCCAGGTGTGTGTCCTGCCACGTCGGACAGTGAGAGAGGGCCCTCCTGACGAAGGCCCTGACGGTGGTGGTCTTGAACCGTGCAGGACACTCGCTATCTCCATTTAGACCAAGTCTAAGGTTTGTAGCTTTGGTGTAAACTGTAGTCGCCAACTTCTGATTCGTCTTCGTGACAAGGACGTTGAGGAAGGGGAGCCGATCGTTGCTGCTGTACTCGACGGTGAAGGTGAGTGCGCTGTGCTGCAGGAACTGCTGCCGAAGGGATTCTTCCTCATCCTCGGAGTCGGCCTGCACGAAGATTTCATCGATATAGCGTCCATATGTGAGGGAACATCTATGTTGCAAGAAGACCCTTTCTTCTACTTCACCCATGTAGTAGTTAGCGAAGAGGACTCCTATGGGGGACCCCATCGCTACGCCGTCCTTTTGGCGGTACATCTGTCCTCGGTGGGTGGTGAAAGGGGCTCTCTTCGTACAGATATCCAGGAGGGTTCTTAAAGAGTCTTCGGGGATGTTAGGGGGTCTCATATCGGGATTCCTATATACCCGCTCCATGATGTTCCCTATCGTCTCGTCGACTGGGACGTTGGTGAATAGGGACTTAACGTCTAAGGATGCCATGGTTCCCGCACCGAAGGAGTCGCGTATCTTCTCCAAAAATTCCACCAATGAGTTGAGGCAGTACCTGCAGGGGATATATGGAGTCAGAATTTTATTAAGGCGCTTGGCCAGGGCGTAAGTCGGGGCGGGCATTTGGCTGATGATCGGGCGTAGGGGGTTACCTTCCTTGTGGGTCTTCACGTTCCCGTATAGGTAGCTGAGGCTGTAGTCACCTTGGATGGGCGGGAGGTGTGTGGCATTTGTAGCGGCATGAATGCCGCTACAAATGCCACACACCTCCCGCCCATCCAAGGTGACTACAGCCTCAGCTCTCTATACGGGAACGTGAAGACCCACAAGGAAGGCAACCCCCTACGCCCGATCATCAGCCAAACGCCTGCCCCGACTTACGCCATGGCCAAACGCCTTAATAAAATTCTGACTCCATATATCACTTCCAGGTACTGCCTCATCTCATCGGTGGAATTTTTGGAGAAGATCCGTGACTCCTCCTGTGCGGGAACCATGGCGTCCTTAGATGTTGAGTCCCTATTAACCAACGCCCCAGTCGAAGAGACGATAGGGATCATCACGGAGCGGGTATATAGGAATCCCGATATGAGACCCCCTAACATCCCCGAAGACGCTTTAAGAACCCTGCTGGATATCTGTACGAACAGAGCCCCTTTCACCACCCACCGAGGACAGATGTACCGCCAAAAGGATGGCGTAGCGTTGGGGTCCCCCTTAGAGTCCTCTTCGCTAACTACTACATGGGTGAAGTGGAAGAAAGAGTCTTCTTGCAACATAGATGTCCCCGCACATACGGATGCTATATCGATGACATCTTCGTGCAAGCCGACTCTGAGGATGAGGCAGAATCCCTTCGGCAGCAGTTCCTGCAGCACAGCGCACGCAACTTCACCGTCGAGTACAGCAGAACGATCGGCTCCCCTTCCTCAACGTCCTTGTCACGAAGACGAATCAGAAGTTGGCAACTACAGTTTACACCAAAGCTACGAACCTTGGACTTTGTCTAAATGGAGATAGCAAGTGTCCTGTGCGGTTTAAGACCACCAACATCTGGGCCTTCGTCAGGAGGGCCCTCTCCCACTGCTAGACGTGGCAGGACACACACCTCGAACTCGACCGAGCATCCCAGATGCTAATTAACAATGGGTACTCGAATAAACTTGTAAACCGAGAAACACGAGCTGCCCTTGACAAGTGGTACATGGTGGAGGAAGAGAGAAGGAACATTCCATCCCTGGAGGATATAAAACTTTTCTATAAAGCCTTTATGCACCACCAATACAAGGAGGACGAAGAAGCCATAAAGAAAATAATAGAGGAACACGTCCGCCCCATGGAGGAAGGGAAGAGAGTGTCCCTCATTATTTACTACAAGAATCGGCGTACAAAAGACCTCCTGATGAAGAACAACCCCTCCCCGCCCGTAGGAGACCCCCTAAAGCAGTCCAACGTTGTCTACCGATATGTATGCCCCGGCCAAGGATGCCCTAGGTTTTACATCGGCATGACGACGATGCGCCTGTCTAAAAGGATCTCCTGCCACGCCCAGGAGGGCGCCATCAGGCAGCACGCCCTTGCTGTACACCAGAAAGACATCACGAGAGATGACTTCCTCAGGAATATCAAGATCATCGGGAGAGCCCCTGACCCACGACGTCTGCGGCTCCTAGAAGCGCTGCTTATCCTCGAACAAAAGCCTCCCCATAATACCACCCAAGAAGCGTTCCTGAAACCGATGTGTGTGAGGAGGACCACACCCCTCCCCCCCCTCCTCCCCCGCCCCTAACGAAAGTACTAGCGCGCATGAAACAAACACCGGACATGAGAATAATACCAGGGGTGACGTCACTCAGGTAGAAGCCAATCAAGAGAAGGTCTGCAACATCACGATATAGGAAGAAGAACTCGCCACTGGAAAGTTAGTTACGGGCTGCTCTGTGAGCAAGAGCCCGTGCTGACACAAGGTCAGCTAAATCAAAAACAACAACAACAACCACTGGAATTCAGTCCCTCAGCAGTCATCGCTTGATAATGTCCTGTGGATCAGGAAGAAACGTCGCGTTGGAGAGAGAGAGAGAGAGAGAGAGAGAGAGAGAGAGAGAGAGAGAGAATTGTATAAGCAATAATAAACGAAATGACTCAACCGAATTTTACCATGCCCTTTGGTGCGTTGCTCGCCAGTCATTTTTAACAAAACATGCCTACGAGAGGGTCTCCTTCCGAAATATATTATTATTATTATTATTATTATTATTATTATTATTATTATTATTATTCAGAAGATGAACCCTATTCATATACTAGAACAAGCCTACCACAGGGGCCATCGACTTGAAATTCAAGCTTCCAAATATACGGTGCACGTTTGGAAGTAGGAAAGAATCCGCACATTGTCTCACATTTTACAACAGAAAATAAGAACAGCTGAGCCAGAAGAACTCGAATGTTGGTAAAGGACAACAAACGCTCTGCGGCCTTCAAACAAGAGGTGCTTGGTAAAGGAGGACCCCAAAATCAGGCTATTGAAAAGCTATTCTCGAAAGTTTTCTCTCGAGGAGAAACAATTTGACAGAAAGAGCCTGGGAATAAAAGAAATCCACTTGTTTCGACGATCTGATCGAATCTCTGCCATTGAATGGACGGTAATTGCAAGCGTTTGATTGCAGACCTCTTGCAGAAATAAAAAGAAAATACACACACACATACACACACACCCACACCCAGACACACACACACACACACACACACACACACACATATATATATATATATATATATATATATATATATATATATATATATATATATATATATACATCTGTCTCAAGTATCCTGATCATCCACAACTTTTCTTTTTCCATCTGTCTTTTAAAAGCCATTCATTATTTTTTTCTTATTTTGCTGCCAGTTTATTGGATTTTCTTCTCTCTGTTTTCTCTTTCTTTTTTCTCTTTCCATATTTTTCCGGACGAAGCCTTTCTTCTCTAACTCTTTTAAAACTCACGTGGCTATTTTATCATCCTGCCTGAGACATTTCTTCAAACTTGTTTTAATATTCTCCACTGTGCCTTTCCAAGAGCTTTATTTCTTCGCTATTGTCCACTATTGTATATTACTTTTTCATGACCCTTTCGTGTGACTTTCTATATCCCTACGCTGTTATCCACCTGTTATTTTCAAAATAATAATTCTTTCCTCGCTCTGAAAAGACCACTTTTGCATTATTTGTTATATAAGTATTTTTCTCGCATCTAAAGAATGATTTAACCTTCGTTGTTTAATTTTAAGCACCCTTTTACTTTCTGATGTATCATATCTTCATGCACTTATTACAGTATGATCTAACGTTTTTCCCCCTTTATTTAATTTTCAACCATTTTTTTATTTTTATTTTTCGGGAAAGAAAACTATTGTGCTTGCTTTTGTTTGTCCTTCCACATGTTTTCTGTCCGCCTCAGATCTTAAAAACTACTGAGGCTAGAGGGCTGCAAATTGGTATCACGATCATCCAGCCTCTAATCAGCAAACATACCAAATTAAAGTCCTCTGGCCTTAATAGTTTTGTATTTTGTTTAAGGTTAGAGTTAGCCATAATAGTAACTCTGGCAACGATATAGGCCAGGCCACCACATAGCCATGGTTAAAGATTCATGAGCCGTGGCTTATACAACATTATTCCGGGACCACCTTAAGATAGATCTATTTTCGATGGCCTTGTTTTTTTTTTAACATAGGTACCTTCCTTTTTTATATTCATTCCTACATTATTTCGTTATATGTCTTACCCACATACTTATGCCCTCTCATACTATTTCACGACTGCATTCTGTTCAGTATTCGGTTAATGAACCGAGATTTTCTTTACGTTCATTTATTTGTTGATTCTGTGTCAGTGGAAATTGATGGTGTAAATAACCCGCATTCCTCTTCACAAGTTCACAAGCCATAAAATTCAAACTAAAATATGAATCCTGTTTTTATTGTTATCTCTAATAATATGAATGCATGTTATTATTATTATTATTATTATTATTATTAATCAGAATATAAACTAAGTTCATATGGAAAAGCACAAAGGGGAAACAAACTTGAAATTCAACCCTCCAAAGAATATGATGTTCATTTACATGAATATATAGGATCTTTGTATCTAATATGAATATAAAGATGCACGAAAACAAATTAAGGAATAAAAGATTACTAACATTAATTCCCTTCATCTGAAGGAAAAGCGCATAGAAAAAAAAAGAGAGAGACAGGAAGTCGAAATAACACACAAAACAGAATGAATGCCCAACAACTCGTAACCAGACCATTAATCCCTGTCCTTCCAGTGTACTTCATTCCTCCATTAACCCCCATGGTCATCTGTTTCGTCCACTTTGTGAAAGCGTTTATTGGAGTCTCTGCTTCCCTAATTCGTCTGGGGTTGGTGTTCGTGGAAGGGGGCAGGGGGGCGATGGCTTTCATTTATGGCCCCTTTCATCTCCCAGCCTAATGGCTGTCCCAATACTGAAGGGAAAAAGTACCTAAGGTGAGATCTTCTGCATTAATGTTTTATGGAAAGTGAAGAAATGGGAATGTGTTCATTATCGTTAGTGAGATCTTTTAGTGCTAATGTGTTATGGGAAGTGAGGAAGTGAGAGATGTGTTAATTGCTGTCAGCACCGAAGTAAAATTAAAGACTACGACCAAGACAACAAAATTTGAAAGCTTAATGTTTTGAAAAATGAAACTGTACAATAGCCATTCAAATTCGATGTCCAAGCCGTTTTTAAAATAGCGATAGAGACCTGCTGGAGGATGAGACGACATATATGGAGAGAGAGAGAGAGAGAGAGAGAGGCCCATATGTCTCTATAGAAGGTCAACATCAACAATCTTTTATCTTCGACGTTTTCAAACGGCCTTCTATTCACTTTGATTTTCTCTTTATAGATACCCTCGTTTTGTCTATAATAAAAACATATTACAGGTCGTTTTTCTTTTTTATTTCCTCTTTTTTATTGAGAGGAAATACCGTGAAAGAATTCCGTAATATTTTTCGAGGAAAGATTGAAAGGTAACTTGAAAAGAAATACACAGTAAATGTATTGTTTCCACAAAAACTCCTTTGGAACATATTATTGGGTAAATGTACTGGTATAGTCTTTGGTTATTCGAGAATAAAATTATATCATTGCATAAAATAATATCTATCTGTTTTGTTTTTCTTATTTTTATGCGTCATAAAATCTTTTACAGACAGATAATGGAAAATTAAAACTTGAATAAAATCATGAACGTTTTATATTAATGAATCAAAATTCTCAATCGTTTCATTTTACGACAAAAAATACCAGTTGATATAAATTACTGGGCTTAAATACTTTCTTGAGAGAATTATTTCAATCAAGTAACCGAGATTCTCATTTTAGTGAGATGACATTAGAAATGAACCCTTAAATAATTACGATTCACCAATACGAACTAGTAGTTGGCGTGACGACATCTAATTTGAATATTTATATTACGATTTATTTTCAAAGCGTTACTCTTTCAAGAGTCATAATAATTTCAGAATTAAACTCCAGATTTTGTAATCATTTTGGAAGCGATCTTTCAATATCTTCGGTGCTAACAACAATTAACATATTCCCCGCTTCTACACTTCCAATAACACATTAGCACAAAAGATCTCACCTTGGGTACTTTTGTATTTCGGTATTGGGATAGCCATTAGGCTGGGAAATGAAAGAGGCCATAAATGAAAGGGGGATTAGGGAAGCAGGGATTCCAATAAACGTTTTCACAAAGTGGACAAAATAGATGACCGGGAGGGTTAATTTGGAAAAGAGGTACTACAGTGGAAGGACTGGGGTTCATGCTCGGGTTACGAGTTGGTGGACATTCGTTCCGTTTCCTACGTTATTTCGATTTTATCTCTCGTTTTCTTTCTGTTTTACTTTCCTTCGGATGAGGGAAGGCAATGTTTCATTGTTCAATCTACTTTGTATTTGTGCATCTTCGTATCTGTATGAGCATACTGAAATATTTATCATTATATATATGCGTGTATGTGTATATGTACAATTAAATATATACTTAAACTTCATCTGAACACTATAGATAACATGGTCATAGAATGCTTTTAACCTTTATGAAAAACTGGAAAACTAATCAAACTGTTTCTGGGGTTTAAACCTGCACACCCTAGCGTTGGATTTTCGTACTATGTGTAGGTTCAATCCCCTTTTTTGAAATCTATCAGCCTCTCTTAAACTAGCATGTGTGGGTTCGATTCCCCTTATGGGAGAGAGAAACTGCATTTGTTCACTACTTGGAATTATCACCTTTGTACTTCCCTCCTGAGATTGATATTCCATCGCCTTTGTTCAGATTTCCCAGGAGTTCGAATCAACGCCTTTCCACTATTTATTCCATAATCTTAAGTATCATGAAGGCACTCGGGGAGTAACTCAGTTCAAGGAGCAATTACTCTTCGTCAATTTGTCTCCTCTAGAGGCAGGAGCAAATTAGAAACTCATTAGCAGAACTCAAAAGTGGTACATGTGATTAAGTTCACGTAAAACCGATCCCTTAACAGACCCTCTAAGAGATCATCAACGGACATTAATGATATAATTGGTGCATTTTCGTGCCTTGTACGAGATTTTATAATGGCTGTGAATAATTAAGGCGATATGGGGAAATATGTTTTTGAAGTGCCGAGTCGAAGGTGGAGTAATGAATAGAGATGGATGTGCTATTTTGATTATGCGGGAATGTTTAAAAGCTGAAATAGTTGAAGGTTAAAACTGTTAAAATTTCAAAGTAAGTAAGAATCTTCTTCTTTGCCTTCAGCTTTTTCCATTTCTATATGGGGTCGCTGTTTCTAGTCAGCCTTCAAAGTAAGTAAGAATATACTAGATTAATTTTCTATTAGCACATGATAAACAAGGAGTAAGGTATTAACTACTATTTATTACTTAGATCAAAACAAAGTTTTTAATCTGGAAAAAATGAAAACAAAACAAGAACATTTGTGAAACTTCTATTACAAGGAAATTGATATAATGTCTCCTGCAAGTGACCGATTGAGATTGTAAACTAAACAGAAGAATTTCTATATGGATTTAGGACAGTATGGAAAGATTTTGCTAAAGGTAATTGCTAGAAAATATCTTAAATAAAGCCAAGAAAATTGGAAGACATTAAATGGTTTGGAAATAAGTCGAAAAATTCCCTGTCCAGTGAGATCTATGTTGATTTAAGACAAAGTAGAAAGTGCTTGCTAAATGCAATGGCTAGGAAATATCGGGAAAAAAACCAAGCAAATTGAAAAATAAAAACATTAAGTTTCAGAAAGTAAGGTTATGAAATAACTAACTCGAAATATTCTCTTTTCGATTATCTCTATATTGATTCAAGACAATATAGGAAATGTTTGCTAAAAAAAAAGACTAAAAAAATATTTGTAAATGAGGTCATAGTATAACGCGAAATTTGCTCTGTTCGGTGAAGAGGACTTTATCTTCTCTGCACACTTCACAATTTTTTTTTTTTTTTTTTTTTTTTTTGGCGGGGGGTGGGTTGGGAGGGGGGCAAAATCCCATTCATCTTTGGCTTCTTTGTGTCAAACAGCAAGATAAATTTTTCCACATTTTATGTGATGCTTTCAGAACATATATGTATGCAGTATGTATGTATGTATGTATGTATGTGTGTGTATAAATGTATGAGTTTGATATGTAAGTATTATCATGATGCCAAGATGAATATTTACTAATGTCATCAAAGCACTTAAAAATGCTCTTATATGATGCCATGCCCTAATTAATTTATACAAACCTTAATGCCTGAATATCTGAGATCACACATTTAAAAGAAATCAATGATAAATATACCAACATAAACACTCCAGGAACCGATTTATGTTCGAAAACCAATAATCCCTTCATATCAGGAGTTCGGTTTACCTAAACACATTTCCCTCCTTTTATTTAAAAAAAAATGAAACGGATCGTATCAACAGACATACACCACACTTTTCTAAATTCTATTGCCTTTCATGTGTTAAAAAAAAAAAAAAAGGCGGTTTCCACTTTATGCAGTCCTGTTCCGTGCAATATCAAAGCTGGAGTTTATATTACATGACATTTACATTCGGCTTCGTTGATTAATAATTTTAGCGGACGAAAAAAATAAAAAGGAGAGGTGGGGGGAGGGAGGAAGATCTCTATTTCCAGCCTTCATCTGGAAACTGGATACGAGTTCTATCTCAAAGGGCGATGTTTTCGCTCAACCTTCATTCCAGTCATGCCAGTTCCTACTTACCCGTCAAGAACTTGTCATTCCATTTCGGGAATGATGGCACTCAATACTTTATGAGCATACTTATAATTCAGGTTTTTTTGAGAACAATGGCTATTTCAGCCGCGTTTATTTTGTATACGAGTTTCTCTATTCTTCTTTTTGTCGATTAAGGTTAAGATCCAATTTGTATTACATTTTGTATATATTCAATTTGACAAATACCACGCCTTTGACATGAATTCCCCATTTGGCGTTTTAATAGCCAACTTGAGTACAGAAGAAAAGTCAGTAATAAGAAAAATAGAGAAACTTCTATACAAAATAAACGCCATTATCTTCAATAAAACCTGTATTAATGAAGGTTTTCTTCCAGCACATACTTACAATTGATATATAACCACAATGCCCTCCTCTTAACATAGCGAACTCGCATCCGGATTATCAGAACGAGGTGACGCTAACCGCCCGTTCTCAAGGAGGGTTTTATATCTATTCTAAATTCAATCTGTTACGACGTAGAACTCATGTCGTGTATTGTAGTACATATCAGGTTTTTGGTACCTGTATTATTCTGAATGACAGATACATGACAGTTTTCTTTTTAATAATGATGGTTCAAATGAATAACTCCTGATGGGTTTGATATAATTTACAATGTGTGGTTATCTATTTTATATATATACATATATTTATACACTATAATATGTGTATACATATATGTACACGTATGGACATATATATGTATATACATATATATATAATATATAATATATATATATATATATAGTTATATGACAGTCAATATCTAAATCCAGGTAATTTGTAAAGTGACTGATTTTTTCAGGCAGTATGTGAATTGCCTGGTTCACCCAGTCAGTTTACAAATAAGCTAAAAATCGCAGACAATTTACAAAGTGACTAAAATTTTGATAGATTTTCTTGCCATATTGACTGAAATGATCCTGCTACGGGCCACAAATCCTCGAACCCCTTCCAACCCCCCCTCAACCCCTAAGGTTACTCCCTCAACCCTCAAGTTTATTACCCCAACCCCTACATCATCTATTCCAGCTTTACGTGTTGAGGAAGGAACTCAAACTGAAGAGTCTCCCGAAGAAATCGTCGAAGAAATGGTGATAGAAGGACCCACATACTGTGAAGCATCAACCCAGACCGAGGACAAGCCAGCGAAACAAACTGAGACTCAGACCGAGAAGTTATCTACAGTGTTTTTTAAGCTCGCGATGAACGAACGATACACCAACAAGGTCCTTTCTCACCTCCTCCAAAACTTCTTCATGAACAACCGCAGACAATTCACCTCAGAGCACGAAACCTCCAGACAATTCACCTGACTGCACGAACCCTCCAGACGATCCACCTGGGTGCATGGATTATCCAGACGATTCACCTGAATGCTCTACTCCTCCAAATGACTCGCCAGAGGACTTCGCTCAGCCAGGTAGTGATACTCACTCACTCACACCTACAAACACACACACACACACACACACACACACACACACACACACATATATATATATATATATATATATATATATATATATATATATATATATATATATATATACACACACAAAATTATAAAAGGTAACTGATTACTAATTTGGTTAAGTTCCAAACCACATGGCAAGTCTATCACCATTTATTAAATGTCTTCTTTTGTTATTATCAGAGGGCTCTGTCTATCCAGACAGTCCACCCTGTGGCCAGAATCCTCAAGGAAGACTTCATAAGCTCCAAGAAGACATTGCAGTTCAACGGTCTATAGCAGCAGCTGGTCAGTTAGCTCAAGCTGAGCGCATGGTTAAACATAGTCGTATAAAACATGTCCCAGGTAATCCAGGAGATAACATGACAATTCCCATCCCGTTAGTTGATCGAGGAAAAGGTGATCCACGAAATGTTATCGGTGTTATCTTAGATCGAAAATGACATGTATCGAATAGGCGTGAGAGATGGAATATTCCAGGGGCGCTACAGTAGAAGCCAATTTGATATTTGCAGCCAGCAACTGTATAGTATTGGTGAAGTGAGTACAGACAAGGAGGTAGGACTACGTCAGGCAGTAGAGCAATCATCTAGGTTTGGTGGTCAAGGTTATGCTAAATGCAACTGTACTGTAGGAGAAGAAACAGTGTCAAACAAATCGCTGTAAATGTTACAAAGAAGGTTACAAGTGCAATAGTCGGTGCTACTCTGGCTTGAATTGTAAGAATAAAAACTGATATAATATTTAAAATGTCACATTTTATACTTTATTTTTAATTTTGATATATCGTTACATAGGTTTTAGAAAATAAAATTTTACTCAAGAACACGGTTTGTTTTTCTGTCAGTTCATTACTTCATATGAGTCAATATCTTTAGGAAATAATGAGCTCTGAGCTCACACTGTGAGGGTAACAGCTAGTTAAACACACACACACACACACACACACACACACACACAAGGACCTGGGTTCGTTCCTCGGCCGGGCGGGGTTGGGGTTTATTTGTGACCCGTAGCAGGATCATTTCAGTCAATATGCCAAGAAAATTTTTCAAAATTTTAGTCATTTTGTAAATTGTCTACGATTTTTAGCTGATTTGTAAACTGACTGGGTGAACCAGGCAACTCACAAACTGCCCTGAAAAAATCAGTCACTTTTCCAAAATTGTCTGGATTTAGATATTGACTGCAACATATATATATATTTATATATATATATATATATATATATATATATATATATATATATATATATATATATATAATATAGATATATATATAGTGTATATATATATATTTATACACTATAGTATACGTGTGTATACATTATATATATATATATATATATATATATATATATATATATATATATATATATATATATATATATATATATATATATAATGTACATATAGATGATATATATATATTGTGTATATATATATATATATATATATATATATATATATATATATATATATATATATATATATATATATATATATATTTTGCATCACCCAAAAACACGATAACACGCATCAATCCCGACCACATGAACAAGAACAATTCCCTCGTGCTAGAAAAATTTAAAAAATGTCCAACTTCCAATTATTTGGAGCTGATCTTTTGCAGCGGAATTGCGTCACCGCCGTAATGAAGAACCTGAAAATAAAAAAAAAATAAGAGAACCTTCTGTGAATCTTCCAGATAGACGGAAACTGCACGCCTGTAAATTTATTAAGGGGATGGGGGCTGGGGGGGAAGAGTGGACCGTCTCTTAGTTCATTATGCACTGATGCATTTTGTTGGGGCGAGTTTAAGAGCTTAGCTTTTGTCGGCAGGGGGCCAGTAACCGGGGGGTCTCTGGGACCCGGCTGAATCTTTCCTGTATGCTGAGCAGAGGAGAGAGACTAGAAAATGAAGGGAGATTGATTAGAGAGAGAGAGAGAGACTAGAAAATGAAGGGAAAATGGATTAGAGAGAGAATGAGACAGAGAGAGAGAGAGAAAAAAAAAATGGAACTAGAAGGTGAAGGGAAAATGGATTAGAGAGAGAGAGAGAGAGAACAGAGTCACCCAGGAATAGATAAGCATAGGTACAGAACAGTTAAGCAAATTGTCTTAAAAAATCACAGTAGATGCACGTGACTTCATTAAATAAGCGAATACCACAGGAAAATGATAGTCAGAAATCCAAGTGCTTTCGTCTTTACTAAGACATTGTCAAGGAACTAATGAAATACAATTTGAGAGAAAGTTTTCAGGTAAACAACAGATCAAAAATACCAGATGGTTAACTGTCAAAAGGGTAAAATTTAAAGAGATAATCCAGGATTAATCGGATATCACTCGGTCACAAACCAAAAACATAGATTTAACCCTAACAGAAACTACAAAGTATCCGTACAGTCCGAAGCATGTAAAACTGAATATATTAATTTTGTTGCTTATGTTTATCTACAACTTTTTTCATTATGAAGGCATCAAGTTAAATAAACCAAGACTTAAATTTAGAACATTTCCATTATTTGACTTGATGAAACAAGATTCAATGATATTCCTTTTAACTGTGTCATTACATGGGATTAAGGCTCTTGCTTGACTCCAGTTAACAGGATGATCTAAATCTCTCATATGTACGAATAATGCATTCGATATTTGCCCAGTTCTCACAGAATATTGGTGCTGTTTGAGACGTTGTGAAAGAGATTTACCGGTCTGTCCGTAATAGACTTTATCACACTTTTTGCAAGGAATTTCATATATGCAGCCTGGAAGATCTTTAGGAGAATTTTTTATTACTAAACTCTTGACATTAATATTACTCAAAACAACATTTATGTTAAAAAGCTTTAAAATTCTAGGAATATCTAAAAACCTTTCATCATAGGATTTTAAAATGTTATGCTTACTAAATTCAAGTTTGTCATTAGTTAAATAAAATGTTTTTCTAGCTCTTTTCCATGCTACATCTACAAAAATTCCTTGGGAATTCAAGTTTCAATGCAATATCATAAATAGTTTTAATCAATAAACTGCGGGCTACAGACAAGTAAAGCCCTTAGGAACATCCCAGAAAAAAACAGAGAATTTAACATTTTGCAGGTGATTGGAGTAGTAATGAACAAAAGAGGTAATGCTAGTTGATTTCCGAAAGACTGAAAAGGTGAAATTTCTATCATTTCTATGGACAGTTACATCAAGAAAATTCAAATTACATTTCTTCTTCCTCTACAGTAAATTTTATAGAAGGGACTCGTCTCTTACATGTTGCCCTGAATTTTATCCCAGTTAATCAAACTTCGATGATTTTAATCCCACGCAATTTACCTCTTTTTCATGTCCGTGTAATGTAATATCGTGTTCTGAGACTTTTTATTTTATTTTCAAATATTTAAAATACGAATATCATACCAATTCTCCCAGCGAGCAGAACACGAGTCATTTTTACGTATCTCCTTCCCCCTCCTCCATTCTTCCCCTCTATTATTCTATCCCATAATGTATTTCACTTTCTGATATTCCATTCCCACGTTAATCTTTACAAGTATCAAGTAATTCGGTGTTCATGGCTCCCCCAGCTTTTCTCTCGCTCCGTCCGAAATGTGATAATGTGGTTTTCCTTCCGTGCTAATGCTGACGTTTTGTCTGTTCATTTCAAGGTGTTTTATTATCACAACAATATTATCTGATCATCGTTTCACTTTCTGTCAATGAAACACCATCAGGGGTAATCAGAATGAAGCAATGATGCATGAATTGAAACTTGTTACGTAAGATTTTTCTCATCAACAGGTAAGCTGTTTTCTATTATTTATTATTAGATTACATTTATTTTCTATTTTCGCTAATTGAAACTTGACAAATATTTATCTCGTGAATAACTAAATTAATAGTTTTTCTTATTTAATATTATATCTGTTTCCGAGTAAACATCAAATGTATAATTTTATTTTTGCATTTGTATCCTTGATTACATAATAAATTTAATTTAGTGTTAGCTCTTAATCATTATAGAACGGGGTCCCCAACCTTTTTGCGTAAAAGGGCCACATTATCATTCGAAATACAGATGAAGGCCGCATATTAGAATTATCCTTACTATCGGAGAAAGTTCACATTTATTTGCATATTATTTATCTTTTGAGTTTAGTTTAAGTTAAGACTCTTACACTCTTATGCCAGCTATTGCTACGTAGGTATTAAAATCTTAATAGTAGCTCATGTTTTTTATTGTAGAATTTGTGCCAAGAAAAATAATGAGTTATTGGAAAATTCTGTATATCTTATCTTTAATGGGGAAATTTCTGTCTGTCATCTTATTTTGCAAGCTTAGCATTTATCTATTTCTACACTTGTAACAGAAAGTCTCAAAATTTGGTGAAGATGCTCATCAGTAAGCTTAGATCTAAGTTTTGATTTTACTAGTTTCATTTTTGAAAATGTTTGCTCACAGATATATGTACTACCGAAAATTGAAAACATGCCAACAGCAAACTTTTTTAAATTTTAAGTCAGAATATTCTTCTGGTAGACTGGAATAAAATTCCAAAAGGCTATTGTCTTGAAACGCGGTTTTCAGGGCATCAATGGCTTGCAAAATCAATTATTTGCATTTGATAAATTCCTGGAATATCTTCTGGTGATACACTGAAAGGGTTTTGAAACATTTGAATTTCCTGCTTATGATCATGGAAGTCCTTAAATCTATTTGCAAATTCTTCTTTTAAAAGTTCCATTGCCTTTGTACATTTTTCTTTTGAGGCAGTTGAAGTATTCCTTTTCTCATTCTGCAACACTTTACAACAGGGAATTTACAACAGGGAAAATGTATAAAGTTTTCATCACTGAACTGTTTCATAAAAATATCTAGTTTATTTTCAAATGCTTTCACCTCAGTAAACATATCTGATACCAATTTTCTATTGCCCTTGCAGTCTTAAGTTCAAATTCTTCAAAATGATCAGTAGTTATATCAGATAAGAAAGCTAAGCAGAAAACCCAGTCTGAATAATCTGAAAATGCTTCTGGAGAGCTTTACCCTTACATTGCTCTGAGGGCCACACTGAGTATCATTAAGGGCCGCATGCGGCCCTAGGGCCGCAGGTTGGGGACCCCTGTTATAGAAGATAATGACCTAGTTGACACTTCGTTAACATTAATAAACCTTAATTCCAGACTGCTTCAAAAGACAATTATTGCAATAATTTGGTAAGTCTAAAGATTTCGTGATGATACATAGAATGCTTACCTCAGTTTCATGGTAAACTCTCTCTCTCTCTCTCTCTCTCTCTGTCCCTCTAAACCTGAGAGGCTAGATATGTTTACATTTTCGCTTTCCGGAATAAATTATGATACGAAAACCACAAACTTGGACGGGAAAAATACTGAAACACAAATATTGTAGCGTATCGTGTTTTCTTCTATATATAAGCCATAACGACTTTATTTATATATATATATATATATATATATATATATATATATATATATTATATATATATATATATATGTGTGTGTGTGTGTATATATCGTGTGTGTGTTGTATATATATATAAATAAATAAATACTATATATATATTATAATATATTGTATATATATATATATATATATATATATATAAAGTAAAGATGTATTTCCATTTACATTAAC
>NC_061108.1:1303313-1323313 GCF_015104395.2 Macrobrachium nipponense
TTTCCATTTACATTAACAAACACACAAGTTAGGCTTTTCCAAATAAACCCTCAACTAACATAACCATCCCAAACACTCCTCGTGTGTTATATCTTCTCTTTTACGAATTTACAGACTCATCGGGCCAGATAAGTGGAGTAACTACGGAATAAAAAAAAAATAAGACATAGGACCTGAAAAATAGACTCACGTAGGATGAACATTAGATACATGGCTTCCTGTATTCTTCTCTTCACTCAGCATTATATTAGGGCCTCTTTTCCGGTTGGAATGGGAATTATGTTCCAGTGGAAGGAGGAAGGGGTGGATGGGGGGGTGGGGTACAGAGAATTCAAGTGAGGAGAGTTGAGCATTGAGAAACCGTAAGAAAATAATCCGCTTTCATATTTCGTAGTTTACGATTATCTTATCTTAGTCACGTTGCGTCAGATGGAAGAATTTGTACGTTAATGGTGAAGTAGAAAATGTGCCGAAAAAAGGTCCATCGAAAATAGATCTATCTTTAGGTGGTCTCGGTATAATGCTGTATTGAGCCTCGACCCATGAAATTTTAACCACCGCCCGGTGGTGGCCTATCCTATAGTGTTGCCACAAGCATGATTATGGCTAACTTTAAGCTTAAATGAAATAGGAACTAGCCTCAGTCGTTTTTCAGATCGGCAGAAGGACAGAAAAACCCCGACAGAATAAAATACGGACGGACAGACAAAGCCGGAACAATAGTTTTCTTTTACAGAAAACTAAAAATCTTATTATTGTTTTAAAAGGAAAATGTCTTTTTTTAATCATTTGTAACCAATGCTTTTAAAGGGACTAATGTTTTGATGTAAGTGTCATAAAATGTTTATTTGTACTTTGTTTTTGGTTTCAATGATATATTCTTTTTAAAAAAATTTTGGTGAAAAACAAATCTCTTTTTTTTTAATAATTCACTTTTATTACTCTTAAATGGCGACTTCTTCAGAGAGACCAAATACTATTTTTTGGATGTATGGCATAAACTGTTTATTTCTGTGTGCGTGTGTGGGGGGAGGGGGGTTGTTGGTTGGTGGTTCAATGACATATTATTAAAATTCATATCTTCGGTGAAAATAATTTTTCTTCTTTTTATAGATCATTTCCATAACTTTGAACGGCGACATCTACCGTAATACCAAATACTATTTTTTGGACTTGTGGGCCATAAACTGTTTGTTTTTTGTGTTTTTTAATATATTTTAAAAAATCACATCTATGATAAAAAAAATCTCATTTTATAATAATTCGTTTCCATTACTTTAAATGGCGACCTCTTCAGAGATAACAAGTGATATTTTAAGGACTTATAGGCCATAAACGGCTTATTTATTTTTTCAAGTTAGTGGAAAGATTGCAGTTCTTAATTCTACCACAAGTCATGAACTCCTTGGCCAGTGACCTAACTGTCCACAACTTCTGGGAAGTGTAAAACATTTATTACCAAGTTTTTGACACCACGGAACTTTTCCACTTAAAAACCTCTCTTCAAAAAATCCAAATCGAGGGACAACTTATTCGTTTATTTATCCAGTAGATGCAGACTCATCACAGCCATTTGATGCATTTCGTCAGATACGTCATCAACAGCCCGTCTATCCGATGTCTATAATGCGTAATAATTTCACTCCTCCTGGAAGATTATTGAAATTTATTCATTTATTCCCCATTATTCCTATCTTCCTCGAAAGATTGTTAAAGGCCTGCTTCTCTTTTTAATTAACTCCACTTAGTTCACGTTGTTGCAGCTCAGGAATTTATCAGTTCGATTTAACATCAGCGACATGACATTTAATAAAAGCTCCATATGTTAGCCAAAACACAATTGTGTCTGTCTGTTAGACCTCTTTACTTTTTGACAATATTTTCTCGGCCATCTTTGTCTCGTTCCTCAAAATCTTCGACACGCCCACTTTTTCACAAACCTATTATCCTGCATATAATCTTTACGTATGTCTGTATGTATAAAATCATAACATATAACTCTACCCGTCTCTTTTACTTTAATTGAGAACTATACTCTGTTTTTTTTCCATCTGTCCATCCGCCTGTGGTGTTTGCGTATGGTAACACTGCGTCCAGGGCTTTTGATAGTTACATTCAGCTTACATTCAACAATAATAACAATATCCTATTTCGAATATTAACGGTGTAATTCGCATACAGTAAATTATTAAAACACTTTTCAGTTGCAAATGTGCACCCAGATAACCTTTTATTTACCCAAAACTTCCACATAGCGTAACTATCTAAAGCCCGGGACGCAGTGCTACCATACAAAAACACCACAGGCGGATGGACAGATGGAAAAAAAACAGAGTATAGCAATATTGTTCATTCGCTGAAGCAGAAGTCATATCTTTGTACAAACAAGTAAAAAAACCACCGAACAATAGTTTTCTGTACAGAGTATAATTAAGGTCACCGAAGATAGATCCATCTTTCGGTATCTTAGCCAGGCTTGGTGGCCTGTGTGGTTGTGTTGCCAGAGGCACGATCATGGCTAACTTTACCTTTAAATAAAATAGAAACTACTCAGGCGACAGGGTTGCAATTTGGTATGTTTGATGAGGATGATTAGCATACCAATTTGCAGCCCTCTAGCCTCAGTAGTTTTCAAGATCTGAGGGCGGACAGAAAAAGTGCAGAAAGACAGACGAAAAAACACAATAGTTCTCTTTACAGAAAACGAAAAAACTAAACACTGGAGACATTTCCGAAACTGTTTCTGTCTCGACCTGGAAATGAAACGTGTTTCCAGAGGGGGAGGGGGGGGGGGGGGGGGGGGCTGCGAAATGGACGTCAGGTGAGATATTACCTCTTTCTTTTGATCTTATTTCAAATTTGGAGCCTCTCGTTTTTCTCTGTCACGACTCTGATGGTTTGCATCGAGCCCTGAACAAAGCTCTGAAATGGAAAGCAATTTTATTTTCCTTTAAGTTTCTCAAGATTCTATGACTACGTTCTTTCCTGTAAATTTTGTCACGATTTATAAGTAAGTTTTTTCTGTGAGTTTTGTCAAGATTCTATAAGTAATTTTTTTTTTCTGTGAATTTTCTCAAGATTTCATGAGTAAGTTTTCTTCTGTAACTTTACTCAAGATTCTAAGTAGGTTTTTTTTTAGTAAATTCTCTTCCAAACTTCTTCCAAGAACATTCAGTTTATTTCTTTATCTTCTGATATTATTATCACTATGGCCTAATTATGTTATAATTTTTCTTCCCATTTCCTAACTATTTATCTTAATTGCTTTCCTTTGCCGTAACATATATTCCATAACTTTATATATAATATATATATATAATATATATATTATATTATATATAATATAAATATCTATATATATATCTATATATATATATATATGCAACCTCCCACTTGAAATTCCATTAGCTTCCTTAAACTTTTCGTTTCTCCAACCTATCAAAAGCCATCCTCACATATTCATCAGCCAGTTCCATAAGGATTCTCAAGCTTGCTTCAATTATTTCCACTTTTATATTATTCATATTCGTCCATTATTTGTTCTCTAAATTCCATAAAGAGAAAAAGATAAACACTTTTTGATACAAAAGGATTTAACGTTCTTGACGGACGAACTGGCCCAAAGACGTTGCCTTCCCACATCAAAAGTTGCAGTGCGCATGCGCAGCCGTTTAGCTATTTGCTCTGGCCGCCTGCGCAGGGTAGGGAAATCGCGCAGGTTGTTCACATTAACGTTCAGTTTTGCATGCACAGGCATAACTGAATGTTAGTTAGTGGCGGCCTTAAACCAGACAGTGAATAAGTCTGTGGACGATCTATGCAAACACCAATAGACCTAGACCTAAGTGAGCATCATATTTACGATGCTGGTTATAATTTGGTTAAAATACTTACATCATATGCAAAATACATACATAACATGCAAATTAACGCGTAAACAATGATAAGAAAACAAACACGCGTAATAGGTAAATTAAACCTGATCAAAATGTAAATAGAATTAGTATATACATAAGCCACACGCCTTCATTCTAAACGAGTATACAGTAGACCATATCTCTAGTTTCCTTCGCTTACTTTCTTGAATCATTTCATTTTCTTCTTAATTGCGTCACTGATCACACCTTTATATCATCGCTGCCATAGTTTGTCAAACGTTTGTAGCATTAATTAAATAAATTTCCTTAAATAACGGAGAAATGAAGGCATTTACGTCTGTTCATCGACGACGATGGTTGAATTGGCGCCATTTTCTCGAATTCCTCTTGGAGAAGACTGTGATGTCACCGCAAGGCCACCACGATTATCTTCGATTGATGAAATTATCGAGTCATAACTAAGTTTAACGGCTTGAAATGTAATAAATTTCGTTATATGAGCGAGAATAATAATTGAATATTCTATAAATACACGATTCTCCTCCACATACCCCTAACTGAGTGAATGATTCGAACAAACAAATTTTCGGCATGGACCAGTCACCACGAGATCAAATCAGGCCACCACGATTAACATCGATAGATCGATAAGATGAATGATGACTGAGTTAATGGAATAAAATTCGTTACTGGATCTAAAGTGATTAAATACTCGAAGAGAGAGAGAGAGAGAGAGAGAGAGAGAGAGAGAGAGAGAGAGAGAGAGATCATAACAAGTGAAGGCAGACAGACAGACGGAGATAGAGAGAGAGAAAGTTAGTACATGGAGTTACAAGATGTCTAAAAGAGTTATCCGACGAGACAATACCCACTTATCTGTAAGAGCAGGTTTTACAGTGCATTCACAGTGTCCTAACGATCTTGTCTAGCTTTCTGGTGGCAGTTTATTCCATGTGTCACATATCTTGTATGTGAAGAAGATCCCACAATACGATGTGTTGTATCTCTTTAGTTATAGTTTCCATACACTATTTCTTGAGAGAGAGAGAGAGAGAGAGAGAGCAAAAACATGAAGCGAGAAGAGTCCATCTTCTCCTCTTGTGTTCTCGCTTAGCCTCAGGGAAAATCTCCGCCTTGACATGGAAGCAGCGCTGAGAAGAGGGATGGAAGCCCGTCAGCCTTTCCTTCCAGGAGTCCTGGAATTCTGGAAACTTTCGTTGCAATTTTTTCCTCAGGTAGAATATTTGATGGCCGTTTAACTTTAATCTGGAAGCTCACATAGTGGAGGAAACTTCAGAATTTCAGAAAAAAAGGCATTTTAAGGTTTCGGAGGCAAATGGGTTTCTAAAATGAAAGGAAACTATATCCTTGTTTTTATTCTATTCATATTTTATTATAAATGCTTTAACTTGCCATAAAGCAGCCTTTAATCCAGAGACACTCGGTGTTGATTTGGGGACTCAATTACTGGAGAAAAAGCATTATATGATATACGTGACTAAAACCAAAATAGAAATTACAGTTTAAAATAACTTGCATAAAAGAAATCACATCACTTGAGTGAGTGTCTTTCATCTTGTACAAAATAATCTTTCCTCTTTTTATAAAGACTGAAAGAAAATCCTCTATAATTTCATTCCATTATAATCAAGGAGATTCATGATTACACATTAGTCATAAGCTACGATGGATATCTTCATTGTTCGTACATCGCCATGTGAGTCACTTTATAATGACTTTGATACAGTGATAGACAATATGACTCCATATGATTGATGTAAGTTACTGAGAATAAATTCAAGGAAAAAATACCAAATATAGCTATTCAGGTAAAGTATGAGCTTGTATACAATCACGAAGGAAAGAAGGTATAACTATGCGTTTAGATATTGTCAAACTGTTAAGAAAATAACTCTTTAGCTTATCATGAAAAAACATCTGCGTCCGATCCCTCAGTTGGGAAATAAATGTATAGACCGAAGTTCGAAGATAGATCAAGATAAGAGTTACGACCGACGCCAACTTGTCACTCGGCGAATATTACGTAAACAGTTTACTGTCCAATATAAACCCTTAATGGCCCCATAGAACGGAGGGGAGACCATCTCATAAATAGTGGGGACTATTAGAGTGAAATTGCTGAACTTTCCATAAAATGTATGCAAATAAATTTGCCGTGGAGGGAACGCCCCCCCCCCCCTTATCCTCTTGAATTTGTAATTTTTTTTTTTTATTTGGGGGAGGCCCGTTTAAGGTTTAGTTGGTATTTATTACATGTTTCGAAGCAGAGCTTAAAAAGGTAAACACGATTTCTGTTGCCTTTTCTGCATAGCTAAGCTTCGTTCCACCAAAGCACAATATCTCATGGCGAGCACGCGTTGCTTTTGCTTGATTTTTTACTTAAGGCTTTGAGGCTGTGTGATTTTGGTTATTTGGTAAGTCAGTTTGTCAGGAAAATCATTCAAATTACCTTACGGATTTTTTTCTATCATTCGTGAAGAGTCAATATTTCTCTCTCTCTCTCTCTCTCTCTCTCTCTCTCTCTCTCTCTCTTCTCTCTCACTGTGAGTGGTTGCAAAAAAAAAAAAAAAAAACTCTGGCAAACGAAGAATAAATTCATTAAAACGATATTATTTACTTGTATTTTAAATTCACAAGTTAAAAAAACTGTAAAGAATGATTTAATATATATATTTACATAACCTCACTAGTAACAAAACGGGTAGACTGACTGATAACAGGCTGACAAACAGACTAACCAAACGACCAAAATAACATAGCCTGAAAGCCTGAAGTAGAAAATAAATTACAAAATAAAGTGCCAAGATCAGCAAAAACAACGTGTGCTCACCATGAGATATTATTGTGCTTTGGTGGAATGAAGCTTAGCTCTGCAGAAAAGGCAACACAAATCTTGTTTACCTTTTTTAAGCTCTGCTTCGAAACATGTAATAAATACCAACTAAACCTTAAACGCCCCCCCCCCCCCCCAATAAAACAAAAATTACAAAATGCAAGAGAATAAGGGGGGGGGGGCGTTCCTCCACGGCAAATTCATTTGCATACATTTTATGGAAAGTTCAGCAATTTCACTCTAAGAGTCCCCACTATTTATGAGATGGTCTCCCCCTCCATTCTATGGGGCCATTAAGGGTTTATATTGGACAGTAAACTGTTTACGTAATATTCGCCGAGTGACAAGTTGGCGTCGGTCGTAACTCGTCTCGTGATCTATCTTCGAACTTCGGTCTACACATTTAATTCCGAACTGAGCGATCGGACACAGATGTTTCTTCATGATAAGCGATGAATAAAGAGTTATTTACTTAACAGTTTGACAATATCTAAACTCATATTTACAACTTCTTTCCCCTCTTGAATGTAAACAACTTCATGCGCTTCCTGAAAAGCTATATTTGGTATTTTTCCTTAAACTTATTCCCGTAAACAGACATCAATCATAATGAGTCATATTGTCTATCACTGTATCAAAGTCATTATGAAATGACTCATATGGCGATGTACAAACAATGAAGATATGCATCGTAGCTTATGAATAATGCATAATCATGAAATTCCTGGATTACAATAGTTCCTTGCTGGACGAGTGGTTTTCGCGCTCGGCTGCCAATACGGTGGTCCGAAGTTCGAATCCCGGCTCGGATAACATGGAATCGGAGGAATTTATTTCTGGTGATAAATATTCATTTCTCGATATAGTGTGGTTCGGATCCCACAGTAAGCTGTAGGTCCCGTTGCTAGGTGACCAATTGATTCCTAGCCACGTAAAAATATCTAACTAATCCTTCGGGCCAGCCCTAGGAGAGCTGTTAATCAGCTCAGTGGTCTGGTAAGACTAAGATATACATATACTTAACTTGATTATAATGAAATGAAATTATAGATTTTTTTTCATTCATTATAAAAAGGGGAAAGATTATTTTGCCCAAGATAAGAGACGCTTACTGAGGTCATGTGATTTCTTTTATGCAAGTTATTTTATACTCTAATTTTTAATTTTGTTTTAGTCACGTATATCATATAATGCTTTTTCTCCAGTAATTTAGTTCACAAATCAACACCGAGTGTCTCTGGATTAAAGGCTGCTTTATTGCAAGTTAAAGTATTTATAATAAAATATAAATAGAATAAAAACAAAAATATAATTTTTCATTTAGTAACCAATTTCCCTCCCAAGCCTTCAAATGTATTTTTTTCTGAAATTCTGAAGGTTCCTCCAGTATATGAGCTTTCAAATTAAAGTTAAACAGCCATCAAATATTCTACCTGAGGAAAAAATTGCAACGGAAGCTTCCAGGATTCCAGAACTCCTGGAAGGAGAGGTGGAAGGACTTCCATCCCTCTTCTCACTGTTGCTTCCATGTCAAGGCGAAGATTTCCCCTGAGGCTGAGAGAGAACACACGAGGCGAAGATGGACTCTTCTCGCTTCATGTTTCTCTCTCTCTCTCTCTCTCTCTCTCTCTCTCTCTCATGAAATAATGGACAACACATGGCATTGAGGGAACTTCTTCACATACAAGATATGTGACACATGGAATAAACTGCCACCAGAAGTTGTAAACGGCAACAGTGTGGAAGAGTTCATAAGAAAGCTAGACAAGATCATTAGGACACTGTGAATGCACAGTAAAACCTGCTTCTACAGATAAGTGGGCATTGTTTCGTCGGATAATTCTTTTAGACATCTTAATCCTTGTAACTCCATGTACTAGCTTCCTCTCTCTCTATCTCCGTCTGCTATCTGCCTTCACTTGTTATGATCTCTCTCTCTTTCGAGTATTTAATCACTGCTTTAGATTCCGTGACGAATTTTATTCCATTAACTCAGTCATCATTCAGCTTATCGATCTATCGATGTTAATCGTGGTGGCCTGATTTGATCTCGTGGTGACCGGTCAATGGCGAAAAATACGTTTGGTCGAATCATTCACTCAGTTAGGGGTATGTGGAGGAGAATCGTGTAATTAAAGGCTACTCAATTATCATTCTCGCTCATATAACGAAATATATTACTTTTCAAGCCGTTAAACTTTGTTATGACTCGATAATTTTATCGATCTAAGGTAAATGTGGTGGCCTTGCGGTGACGTCACAGTCTTCTCCGGGAGGAAGTCGAGAATATGGCGCCAATTTAACCTTCGTCGTCGATCATCAGGCGAAAATGCCTTCAATTCTCCGTCATTTAAGTGAAATTGATTTAATCAGTGCTTCCAACGTTTGGCAAACTATAGCAGTGATGATTTAAAGGTGTGATTAGTGACGTAATTAAGAAGAAAATTAGATGATTCAAGAAATTAAGCGAAGGAAACCAGAGGTATGGTCTACTGTGTTCTCGTTTATAATGGAGTCCTGTGGCCACTATACTGATTTCTGTTTACTTTTTTTACCAGGTTTTGTTTACCTTTTTTACGTGTTTTTGTTTTCCTGTCATTGTTAACGCGTTAATTAGAATATTTAGTATATATATTTTTAAGGAGGTAAACCAAAGTATAACCAGCATCGTGAATATGATGCTCACGTAGGTCTAGGTCAATCGGTGCTTGCATAGTAGGTCGTCTATAGACTTATTTACTAATGGCTGGCTAAAGGCCGCCACTAACGTTCAATTATGTCTGTGCAGTCAAAACTGAACGTTAATGTGAACAACCTGTGCAGTTTCCCTAGCCTGCGCAGACGGCTTGGGCAAGTAGCTCGTTTCAAATCGATGAGACGCCGGCCAAACGCTGCGCATGCGCAGTTGCGCACTGCAACTTTTGATCTGGGAAGGTAACGTTTTTGGCTCAGTTCGTCCGTTAAGAACGTTAAATTTTATTGAATCGAAAAGTATTTATGCCTAAATTGACGATATATCGGCCTTACTTTTTTTTTCTTTTCTTTTAATATCTGATACGTACGTCAGAATAATACAGGGTGTCCATAAAATCCCAGTACCATTCCAAGCAATAGATATTTGCAAGGGTACTGGGAGTTTATGGACACCCTGTATATTTCGATAATTTTGCCATTTTTCCCACAGGAAAAATAATTGTTTATAATGTCTCGTAGATTTCATGAAATCCATTTGATTGAAATTTTGCTCGGGCGCGTAAAATCGAAAGCTTATGTATGTTTGTTTATTCGTGGTTATAAAACCATATACGAAAGTTAGTTTTTAAATGAGAATGAAAATTCATTATGGCGAAATCATGTAAAACAAGAAGTCTATAATGCGTCTATTAATGATTATGCATCGCATGTGCAATTTATCTTTAAAATGGGAACAAGCTGATATTTAACGTTCTGATAAAAAAAACTAAAACAATATTAGACTATTAATGTTCATTCTTTGCTCACATCCCATGTAAGCTAGTTTTGAAATGAAATTAGACCAATAAATACACAAATATAACAAAGGAACAGTAGTAACTATGTATGTTCACTCCTTGTAACAGCGTAAGAAAATCATTCTTAGAATGAAAACAAATCACCATCAAGCATTTTAATGAAGCAGAAAAAAAACAGCATTAGCCTATATATCTCAATTTTGTTATGAAAAAAAAAAAAAAAATTACTACCTGTGCAGGTATAACGGAATGTTAGTGGCGGCCTTAAGGAGCAAGAACCCGTGCTGGCATAAGTCCAGCCTTATGTATCAAGCAATCACTCAAATTACACATGATAACAGGTGTAAACTAGGTGTGAACGTGTATACCCAGGATACACCTGTTGTTGACTATACTCTGTTTTTTTCCATCTGTCCACCCGCCTGTGGTGTTTGCGTATGGTAACACTGCGTCCAGGGCTTTTGATAGTTACATTCAGCTTGCGTTCAGCAATAATAACAATATCCTATTTCGAATATTAACGGTGTAATTCGCACACAGTAAATTATTAAAACACTTTTCAGTTGCAATTGTACACCCAGATATCCTTTTATTTACCTAAAACTTACACATAGCGTAACTATCTAAAGGCCGGGACGCAGTGTTACCATACGCAAACAACACAGGCTGGTGGACAGAGGAAAAAAAAACAGAGGACAGTGGTATCTTGGGAATGAGTAACCGACATCCTCTCTATCCCTCCCTCCCCGCGCCCCACCCCAACTCTCTCTCTCTATCTCTCTCAAGTTCGTAAGGGTTGTCACTGTATCTTTCTCCCTCGCTTTCTCTCTCTTACGTTGTTAAGAATTTTTCTCTCGCTAAGATTTCCCCTCATCTCTCTCTCTCTCTCTCTGATAAGGATGATAAGAAACTCTCTTTCTCGTTAAGATCTCTCTCTCTCTCTCTCTCTCTTTGATAAGGATGATAAGAAACTCTCTTTCTCGTTAAGATCTCTCTCTCTCTCTCTCTCTGTATACTCACGTATATACACCCTCTGTATGTATATTATTCAACGAATTTACATACTACATATATTTCCCTTTTCGACTTGGAAAGGCTTTCCACGTCTGTTTTCATCAACTTCCGTAACTCTCCAATAATTGATCGTCAACAAAACTTTTCTCAGTAATTAAGTGTCAGCCTTACTTTTTTGCGTACTAAGCTTCTGCTGTCACTCTTCGCTTTGGCAAAAAAGATATATATATATATATATATATATATATATAATATATATATATATATATATTTATATAGATGTGTGTGTGTGGTATGTTACTCCACTGTGTGTATATGAATGAAAAACATAACCAGAAAAGATTTAGTAAAAAAAAAAAAAAAAAATTGGTTGGACAACGAATTGATAACAGAACTTCTGTATCCTGGAAGTGAGGCAATAAATATTTCATGCTTCCTTTGCAAAACAAGTGGCTCGGCCAAATTGCAATGCCGTTGTATTTTAATAAAGGTTACGTTTTTATTTTCATACTCAAAAGGTTGTTTTCCGCGGAACAGAAAGCACCCAGGTGCCCTTTTTTTATATATGTTCCCAGAGTTATGTTTCATGTCGATTCTCACAAGTTAGTAATAATAAAACAATAATGTTTTTGGAGAGAAAAAAAAAAAAACAGCTCAGTGTCTTGGTACTGCTTTTTAGGATTTCTGAAGTTTGAATAATATTCATCATTAGCTTTTGATTTCATTATACAGTTTTAAATTTATTATACAATTTTAGGCGATGTCCCAGAAAGAGGCAACAGCACAAACACGGGCTCACACATACATACATATATAAATATAAATGAAGGTATATATACATATACACACATACACACACACACACACACACACACACACACACACATATATATATATTATCTATATATATATATATATATATATATATATATATATATATAGAAGACTGTTGTAGGAGGAAGTACATCTCAGGTGGTCCTTTAAATACATTTATTACAACGTTTCAAAACACACAGGTTTCATTTTCAATCTGTAAAGACTTAAAACAAAATTAACATTAAAAGCGCTAAATTACAAATAAAAGACATAGTACATTATTAACGACAAGATAGAAAAAAATAAAAACTAGTTGTAGCAGAATCAACCATCAAGAGAGAAAGGAAGGACAGAAGTCAGAAGGAACAAACCAGATATGACCGACAACAGCTTACGTAAGGTAAAGAGTTGTCGAGGAAGACTGCTCAGTGTTCAATTGAGGAACAAGCTGTTTAATAAACAAGGACTGGCTAAGTATATGGCTTCTTTGAAGTTGAAGGAATTTTTGATGTTATATTCATTTTCTGTCAATGGGGAAAGCAAGAGAACAAGGAACTTAGCTAACCCGTAATTCGGGGTATCATATGACGCTTGTATAGGTCTGATGGGAAGGCCTTCTTTGTGTGTTTTAGGAAGTCCATACATAATGCCATAGGTAGAACCGGTACTGTAAAGAGAATGGTATTTTTCTTCAGATATGATATTTTTATCTTTAAGACACTTGAAAAATGTATTGATCCGATTTTCAATTCTAAAAATGGTTGCAAAGCCTGGCTTACCTAGAAGTTTGAATTTCGTTTTGTCCTTTAAGAATCCTTTCAACCTTATTAATATAATCAGATTTGTTCATTAACACAACACCCTTGCCTTTATCTGGGCGATTTGTTCATTAACACAACACCTTGGGCGAGTGAAAACTATGATATCTTTCTTGCCTAGTTTCTTAAGTATGTACAAGTCTTTTCTGGAGAAAAAAGGAGTCCAATGGGTTGTAAGTTTGATATAGGTATTTTGTGCTAGAACCTGTAATTTTGTACGTAATCCTGAAATGTCAAAATTAATGTTCAGATTGATCAACCTGGAAAAGAGCGTTTCTAGTGAGCTATAAAACTGGTTGTAACTTGGTTTGTAACAGGGCAAACCGAAATCCAAACCAAAAGACGATAGGAATTCTTCCCTCTTGGTTAGATTATAACTAGAGAAGATGAACACAGTTTTCTTGTTAGAGTTGAATATAGGGATATTGATACCAAGTTTAGACAGTTTCCTCTCGTGAACCAACCGGACATTTGAAACAAAACTTTCCATATTTTTATTGAGCAAATATTTAAAAATAAAACAATCGACAATCGATTGTTTTATTTTTAAATATTTGCTTTTTCACAGGTATGTTTGTAAACTTCTTAATAACGTTTTTATTCCAAAAGTCTCCTTACCTACTGTGCCTAAGCTTCCATTTTATGCAAATTTACCTTTAATCCATGACAAAAATTTCTACGATGCACTAAGAAAACTCATATTTGATTATATACCAGCTATTAGATTTAATATCATCCTAACAAAACCACTCAGTTTAGGTAGTTTGTTTAAATTCAAGGATAAACTTGACCCTTTGATGACCTCATGTGTTGTGTACAAGTTTAATTGCCCTAGATGTAATCTGGGGACCTACGTGGGATCCACACAGAGGTTACTGAGGGTCAGAATTGATTGCCATAAGGGCCTTAGCTATAGAACTGGTAACAAACTTGCTAATCCTGAATTTTCTAACATCAGACAAACACGCCAATAAATGCAAACAGAATATACAATACAAAGATTTTGAAAGATTGGGACGGGCACCGAATGGCAAACTACATACAATTCTGCAGTCCTTGTTTATTAAACAGCTTGTTCCTCAATTGAACACTGAGCAGTCTTCCTCGACAACTCTTTACCTTACGTGAGCTGTTGCCGGTCATTTCTGGTTTGTTCCTTCTGACTTCTGTCCTTCCTTTCTCTCTTGATGGTTGGTTCTGCTAGAACTAGTTTTTTTTTATCTTGTCTTTTATAATGTATTATGTCTTTTATTTGTAATGTAGCGCTTTTAATGTTAATTTTATTGTTTTATGTCTTTACAGCTTGAAAATGAAACCTGTGTGTTTTGAAACGTTGTAATAAATATATTTTAATGACCACCTGGGATGTACTTCCTCCTACAACAGTCTTCTATTTTTCGAGTTACTAGTAACCGCCATACCTTAGAACTATATATATATATATATATATATATATATATATATATATTATATATATATATAAGCGAATACCACAGGAAAATGATGGGCAGAAATCCAAGCGCTTTCGTCTTTACTAAGACATTGACAATTCACTTGCTTAATGAAGTCACGTGCATCTACTGTGATTTTTCAAAGTATATACTATATATATAAATATATATATATATATATATATATATATATATATGATATATATATATATATATATATATATATATATATAGATATATATATATAGATATATATTATATATATATATATCTATATATATATATATATATATATATATATATATATATATATATATATCTATATAGATATATATAGATATATAGATATATATATATATATAATATCTATAGATAGTATATATAATATATATATTATAGATATATATATATATATATATATATTAGAATATATATATATATATATATGATAATTATATATATATATATATATATGTTATATATATATATATATATATATATATATATATATACTATGTTTATAGCAATATATATGTGTCACTGTGTGTTGTTCATCTATGTCAAGTATGAACCATAGTAATTTCTCTTGAATATTCGCTTCGTAAAAGCCCGATAGCTAAAGTTCTGAAGCAGCCAGTTTGATTATTAGAGTTTTTGTGGATGCATCATAAATCTACAAGGACCCAAGGGCAATTTGGGAAAGTAGTGTCATGCTAGAGAGTTTTTTTTTTCTTACACTTGTATTTTTCTTCCCTTTTCGAGGGACTGCAGTCACTAAATAACTTTTGGAATGTTGCAATTAAAAAGAAAAAGATTCTGAAATTCACCACCGTCATCAATAAAAGCGAAGAATGAGAGTCTTTAAAGTGCTATATGTGAATGCAGACTTCAATAAAAAAAAGGGTGGGGGAAGGGTTTTGGGTTTAAATTTATGGCTTATTCTCACGCAAGCATTTCAGTCGCTTGGCTTCCAAACAAGGCGCATGCACGAGATATGAATAGAATCGAAATCGACTTCTTGACCTCTTTCGTGAAAGGAGCAAAAACTTATTCACTTCTAGTTTTTCTGTATAAGAAAACCTTTGTGCCGGTTTTGTCTGTCCGTCCTCAGATCCTAATAAATACTGAGGCCAGAGAGCTGCAAATTGGTACGTTGATCACCCACCTTCAGTTCATCAAACATACCAAATTAAAGCCTTCTAGCCTCAGTAGTTTTTTTTACTCTATTCAAAGTTCAATTCAGCCATAATCGTGCGTCTGGTAACGATACAAGCCAGACCACCACCGGGCCGTGGTTAAAGTTTCATGGGCTGCGTCTCATACAGCCTTATACGCCGTACAGAAATTTCGATTGTGTCGAAGAAACTTATAAGCATATTTTACTAGTTTTTTTTTTTAGGTTGCTGTCTCGTTTTTTCATCTTTGTTTGGTTAAAAAATTATCATTTTGGCGCCATAACTTCGTCAAGACCGTGGTAATATGCTCTCTCTCTCTCTCTCTCTCTCTCTCTCTCTCTCTCTCTCTCTCTCTCTCTATACTTTTTTTTTCTAGCATGATTTCACCAATCAAATCCGAGACAATTCCGGACACCTGACCTGTAAATTTGTCACGTCCAGCTGAGGCTTCTTAGGATTATCAGTTTTGTTTATAAACTTTGCTCAGTCAGCATATATCGGGGCAGGATTACCTTCTGGAATAGTACAGGGTAGAAATCTTAGATTGTCATTTATTTCCGATGGTCTTTGTTTTAGTCCAACAGCATTTCCATGAAATAGATTCATGTATGATATGCTTTGTTTTCATTTCATAAGTTATTATTATTATTATTATTATTATTATTATTATTATTATTATTATTATTATTATTATTATTATTATTATTATTATTATTATGATTTGCTGGAAGAAGACTTCCATTAATACAGGTGTTCTTGAAAATAAGGGCTATTTCAGCCTCGTTTATTTTGTGTAGATTTTTCTCTATTCCTCTTATTACTGACTTTTCTTCTGCACTCAAGTTGGCTATTAAAACGCCAACTTGAGCACAGACGAAAAGTCTGTCATAAGAAGAACAGAGAAAATTCTATACGAAATAGCCATTATTTTCAATAGAACCTGTATTTTTATTATTGTTATTATTATTATTGTTTTATTATTATTATTATTATTATTATTATTATTATTATTATTATATTATTATTATTATTATTATTTTTATTATTCAAAAGATGAATAACCCTATTCATATAGAACAAGCTCACAAAAAGGGCCATTAACTTGAAATTCCAAAGATTATTAAGAGAATTAATAGAAGGAAATGGGAAATACAGACAGATATCACTTATTGAGCAAAAAGCAGATAAACTAATAAATAGATAAGTAGATAAGAGTGTAAGTAAAATATTAAAATACATTTTACAGGAATTAGATCTGAATATATTTAGTTTCGCACGAAGATTTTATATCAATTGCAAGGATGCACGTTCTCTGCATTTCACAGCAGCTGAACAACGGAATAAAACTGAGTGCTTTGCAACGGCCCCATAAAAGTCATTATAAGAGCCATAAGGTTATTTTTGCTCTCAAAGTTTTCCCCTTTCCCCTTTACGAACGAACAAAATCATCCGGAAAACTTAATCCCACCGTTATTGTCCTTCAGCAATTGTTTTTTTTTTTTTTTTTTTTTTTTTTTTTTTTTACTAAAACTCTCCCCTTCTGTTATTTCCGGTCCACGAGGTTAATTTTCGCGATATTGAAATCCGCAGACTCTGGCCTTTATTACACGCAAATGGGCTCTGTATATTGTATACAATATCAATTGCCTTTATATAATATCTGTTCGTTATGGAATAATGATTTGTGTTTGAATTCTATTTGTTGTAATTAGTTAATTAATTAAGAAGTGATGGTGCGTTCTTTATGAGGGGCGATCTCATTCATACAGTTTGTTTTAGTAATATAATAGACCTGAGTATATTAATTGCGACGATTCAGTAAAATGTTTTCTTAGGTGTATATATACAGAGCTCTCTCTCTCTCTCTCTCTCTCTCTCTCTCTCTTCTCTCTACTCTCTCTCTCTCTCTACTCTCTCTCTCTCTCTCTCTCTCTCTCTCTATATATATATATATATATTTAATATATATATATATATATCTATATATATATATATATATATTATATATATATAGTTTATGGCTGGTAAAAACGTTCTGTTGCAACAGAAATCCATCTCATGAAAGGAGCCATAAAAACGCCAAAATATAGAAAGTAAGTACTATATCTCAGAGGCTGCTGTCTCTCTCTCTGAAATATAGGACTTACTTTCTATATTTTGGCGTTTTTATGGGCTCCTTTTATTAAATATATAATATATGTATATGAGTGCGTTTGAAGGGACTGTCAGTCATAAATATGTATACATGAAAATTCGTGTTTCTTTTTCTCCATTCGGAAAAGTATTACGGCATTTAAAAGAATCGGTAAAACCGAGCATCGCTCCCTCTTAATCCTCTCAGCAGCAGAGCCTTTGAAGTACAGAGCATCCTTAGAGCGCCCTGGTAGGCCGTTCTCCGAGAGAGATAAACTTTGCTCTAAACAGCCCGAAAGTGCCAAAAAATCCCTTAGTGAACGGCGGTACTGGGGAATTATTGCATCGTTGGTAAACAGAAGATTCAGCCAGCTGACATTTTTCTTCACTCCAAAGCAATGCTCGTTCGCATTTCTGCGAATATGTTATTTTTTTTTTATTATTACGTTTCCGAGAAGGAGGTGAGTGTATTGGCTGGATGGAAGACGGAAAAGAAAGGGAATTAAACTGACGCGGATATATAATCAAAATAAACAGCGTCGTACTTTGGGCTGTGGGAATCGGTACGAAAGCTGAGTGACTCTTGAAGTGTTTCTTGAAAATAAGATTAATAATTGATCTGTGTTAAGGCTACGAGAGCTTCCGCACTTTAGTGAAGGGTTTGAGAGAGAGAGAGAGTCTTCCCATGTTTAATGAAACATTATATATAACCGTTGTACACAATAATGCCCAACTTTCTTTTTGAACTGGTAGTGAGTTTCAGAAATTGTTGATAAACAAGCATATCACTATCCGTAATAAATAATGAATATAGTGACAGCAAAGCTAAATTAAATCTGTAGAACAACTTTTCTTATTACTGGAACCTATTGCTGGAATCATTGCGTTTTAAGGAGCTGCTTAAATCTTGTTGAGGAACACTTCATATTATTATTATTATTATTATTATTATTATTATTATTATTATATTATTATTATTATTATTATTATTATTAATTATTATTATTATTATTATTATTATTATTATTATTTTGGTAGAAGAGCCTCTTTTATGCAAATGCTGTTAAAAAGAATGGCAGAATTAAGCGAGTTGATTTTATATATTGTTTGTTCTATTTTCCTTACAATTTGCTTCTCAGGATGAGAAGCGAATTGTAAGGAAAATAGAAAACACAATATATAAAATCAGCTCGCTTAATTCTGCCATTCTTTTTAACAGTATTATTATTATTATTATTATTATTATTATTATTATTATTATTATTATTATTATTATTATTATTATTATTATCATTATTATTATTATTATCATCATTATTATTAAACTCTCCTTTTTTTCCTTTCTTTAATCATCAGAGGAATGGGAAGTAGGTTTGTTCAACCCTGGCAACAATAAGATTGGTGGTGTTGTTTGTGTATTGCTCGAACAAAATTACTTTATGGAAGATGTTTTGCAAAACGGTGTGAGGCTTATGTATATATATATATATATATATATATACTATATATATAAATATATATATATATATATATATATATAGATATGTATGTATATATATACTATATATATATATATATATATATATATAAACACATATGTACCTTCTCTTCTATGCTTTAAGTTTGCTTTCTCTCTCTCTCTCTCTTCTTAGGAATACTCTGACACCTCTCCAATGAGATTCACATGCACTAACCACGGTAATGACGTTAGCGAATAATAATAATAATAATAATAATAATAATATAATAATAAAATAATAATAATAATAATAATAATAATAATAATAAAGTTTGCATTCAAGGGTGAATCTGTAAGTTCATCAGAATAACTTATTCTGAATAGCGAAGCCACATAAATTTAGTATATTAATATTTTAGCGATGTCTGTTCCAGTAAATCCACTTTCCGTACAAAATATTTACTTCTGCTATTCGTAAGCTATGGCACATTAAGTCAATTCGGAACCATAAACACTTTCCATTTATCTCGTGGAAGAAAATAGATCTGTGAAATCAAAGTGATGAATATGGAAGTACCTTCTCGTAAGGTATATAAGGTGTTGGCCGAAGAAAAAGAAAAAAAAAAGCACTTGAGTCACTTCGATATGCAAACATTAACCGATATCGGATACGCGTAAATATTAACCATCCTATCTCATGTATAGTTATATATAGTACTACGGCTAGGATGGGTCTCTCTCTCTCTCTCTCTCTCTCTCTCTCTCTCTCTCTTACCTTGCAATATGTTTACGTTTAATGCTTGAAGGTAACACAAGCCAAATTGATTCTGCATTATTTAGTATCATTTTGGTTTTCATGTATTTGGAATTATTATTATTATTATTAGTATTATTATTATTATTATTATTAT